>NW_020884872.1:7408532-7641870 GCF_003945725.1 Corapipo altera | reverse complement strand
AGCATGTGCAGAAGTGTGTCTGTGCACGTGGGAACAGCATGTGCAGAAGTGTGTGTATTGGTGTGAGTGAGGGTGTGCACACATCTGAGCATGATCTCTGCCTCTTCAGGCCAGCTCCACTGTTGCTCCCTGAAGCCTCTGGCCCAGGCAGATCACTCTCCACCTCATAATGAACCATCTCACTGCAAAGGTAAGTTATGACCTGGGTGATTACTGCTGTCAGTTCCAGGACAGCCTCTTTCTTTCACACTGGATCAGCACATCTGATCAGCGTGTCAGAGCAGTAAGCCCTGGAGTCCCCTGCCCAGCACCTGTGACTGAAGTGCATGGTTCAGTGCTGTGCTGTGCCAGGGCCGTGGTGTCACAGCTCATGCAAAGACAGGGCAGTGACTTGGCTTTATCTGTGCCTCCTGCAGTCTCAGCATCTTCCCTCTTCTTGTGACTTCAGCTGGAATGCTTGAAAGTCATCAGGTCAGTGTGGTTCTTGCTGCTGTCTCACATCCCTACCCTAAGCCATCAGATAAAGGTGATCAGAACTCCAGCCTATGCCTTGTGCTCCCTTTCCATTTCTTCCAGTTGGCATGTGTCCCTCTTCAGTCAATACACTGCTTTCTGTCTACAAGCTCTGTCCTCTCAGGCTACATGAGTCAACTTTCACAGCTGACTCCAGGGCTTATAATGTTAGAGGGGTGTTATATATCCTTTGCACATCTACATATACTTGAGGACTGTCTGTACTGGGCCTGCAAAATTAGATATATACACAAGCATGGAGAAAGCTGCAAAGAACTATTTGGTCATAAAAAGATCGCCAGTTCAGCCTCAGCTTGAGGTAAATGTCTCAAGCAAACCCATTACATATTCTCTGAATACACAATGGGCTTGATTTGAGATGTATTTATGCTCAAGAATATTATGTATTCTCTTTATACACCACGCAAGGTTAAATTTTTTTGAAAATTTATATTTGCTTTTTATCCTACAGACAATTTATGTCCAGACCTCCTGAATCTATTTGAAAACGTCAATTTATTCTTGATTAACTCCAGAAGTGCTGGAGATCACTAATTCACTTGCTGCTGTTAATGTATTTAGGAGTTAGACTCAGAATAGTTTAGTTAAACTCTTCTAGAGGAAACTGAGAATCCAGATTTGGCCTGTTACAGAAAGGGTCTCTGTTAAAATTCAACTTTATATTGGAATTCCTGATTGGGGGCATTTAGATTTATAGCAGTGATTTGGACCAGTCTCTAATCAATTCCTAGATAGTACTTTTTCATCAGTTGATCTGACAGCAGGAAGAAGGTCAGGATCATAAATTTCCCCTTCCTGAGTGCCAGAAGTGGAGGTGAGAAGTGCCTCCCGCAGGTGAGCAGCAGAGCCGGGAGCAGGGGCTGGGTCTGCCTGGGTATTGAGTTCAGCCAACCATCCAGCCCACTGGGAGCACTGGGAGCGCTGGCTGCCTGCCACCCCTCTCTCAGGAGCTCAGCTTGCCCAAAGACACTCAGAAAGGGTGACCACACACTTTTCAGAGCTGGCTGGGTCAAGTGGGGCAGGGTGTCAGCCTGGGACATCAGCACAATTCTCCTTCACCCAATATACATCTCCTCCTGTTCTTGCACCTTCCCATTTTCCTTACCATGGCCTCTCATGCTCCCAAAACATCTGAGGTATGCCATGCAAGCCAGGCTTGGTTGTTCTTTGAGGGACAGTCTGAGCAGAGAGAATGCTACTGTTGGAGTGCATGGAATGAGCTCCTCGACAAGGTGCCCTGAAGTTTCACACTCACTGCTATATTTAACCCCCTGCATAAGCATCTGATTTTCAGCACTGTGGAGGTCTGTATCTAGCTTTACACAAGCTTAGTTAACACTGTGTAGGCGGGTCTGAGTTGCAAAGTTCTCAGGTTTGGACTCAGTCCAAAGAAGGCACTAAGCAGAGAAGAGGAGAGTGCCTTTCACTCCTGGGCTACCTCTGTGGCTTTTTCCCTTCCACCAGGTGCTGTGTAGCCTCCAGTAAGCCCTTTTCCTCACACCCTCCCCTAGCTCCTGAAGCTAAAGTCCTGGTCCTTTCCACCTTCTTTAGCTCCTCAGTGTCACCTTTTACTCCCTGCATCCTTGCACATGCCCCTCCACGTGATCCTGCAGTGATCCTGAATGCTGCACCATTAACCCCTCCCGGCCCCACATATGGGCAACAAAGGCATTGAAGGTGTCGGTGTATTTGTTTGCCCCCCACAGAAGGGTTGCCTAGACCTTCCCTCAGCACCTCTGTGAAACCCTTTGGCTGGAGGAGAAACATCAGCAGGAAAGTGTAGTGTCACATCAGAAATACTTGAAGTAGTCATGGCCAGGGTCAGGTGGCAATGACTTCTGCTTGACTGTGTTGGTGCAGGCTGCTGCACCTTCTCTTTAGTGAGATCTCATGCAGTGGTGATTTGATTCACTCTGCTCTCTGATTACAGCCTCCATTTTCCCACTAAGTATAGGAAGTGCAGTAAAATACCCAATTCACTCATCCCCCAGAAGCTGGAATGAACAAGAAATGATGTACGCACCCCTGTTTAGGTTATGATATAGCAAGCCTTTAAGCACCACTGCCCAGAGACTATGAGACAAAACCACCTGGCACAGACAGGGACTGTTCCAAATAACCCACTATTTGAGTAGTGACATGGGTCCTATTGCTACCAGAGATAGTAAACCAGCCAGTTTGGACTTTGTAACATCTTCAAGGCCGCATGGTACAACTCTGCCCAGTTTATCAAAAATGAAACTAGTGTTTGATGTAACAATAGTGTTTATATCTATCACACACATCGTTGTGAAATATATTGGTCAAGGAGAGCTCCCACAGAACAGCTCAGCACTTAACTCCTTGCAAAAGCTGCAAGAGGGTATGAATTATTATGAGTATTTTTAATCAAGTAACAGATACAGTTGGTGCAGTCAGGATTTTCAGAGAAGCTCAAGCTCCTGATAAATATGTCACAATCTATGATAACTTTACCAAGTCCTTTAATATCCTACAGCTCCAGTTGCTGCCTTCTGACTCCTGCAAAATGTGGGAAGGAAGGGCAAATGTCAGTAAAATCGCTTTGTCTGTTTCAGATCAGCACATCAACTCCCTCAAGGGCAAATCCATGCTCCCTCCTTCCTCTCTGGGGGATGCAGAAAAGGGTCTTTGTTTACCTTGTTCTTAGAGGAAGGGTTTACCCAAGAAAGAGGCCTTTCCTGTCAGATTTTTTGAAAGGATTTAGAACTCACCCACCCCAGACTGCAAGGCTCCCATATCCACCAGTGACAAAACTTGCATCTTCTCGGCTTTGTTGGTAACCTTTTGCAACTTTGCCAGACCTGCATCACACTTCAAATAGTTTGCTCCCAAAACAACAGTCTAGCATCTCATTTCTTCAGATTGAGCTGACAAAGCTGAAGGAAAACACCCAAGGATCACTGATTCTCATGGAACCAGGAGATGACCACCTCACAAAGGGAAAGCAGAGAGGGAAGGCTACAGGAGCGAGTAGTGCCCACAGAGACAAGAGCTCAGGGAGATGAACCCCCTCGCTGAAGGGACCACTGGTTGAAATGATCGTGAGGTGTTTGTGGCTCTTTCCTTCCTTCTGAGGAAGTGTGAAAAGAGAAATTCATCACACATGTGCGTAAGGCAGCACGGTTCTACCTGAACTTTGTCGAGGTAATTTGTGTGGCACCACTGCTTGTATCAAGGATGGGGCACAGTCAGTCCCCCTCCACGAGGGTTGGAGTTGATTCAGCCTGTCAAATAGCAAGGCTGGATCTCAACCTACTTGAACATTGAAATATTCAGAAATGGATTTTGTAGACATGAAGGAATCAAGACTTTTTATTCCATGCAAAATCTGAAATTGCCCAGAGAGATTTTAAATTAGTCTTAGCCCAGGGTGGTTTTCCAGATCATCAGTACACGCATCTCTGGGAAGTGCTGTAATATATATGGCTTTTATCTGGAAAATGACCACTGCTTGCTCTCTGAGCAAGAAGTTCAAGGGATGGGGAAGGGCTCATGATTTTAATTTTTACAGTTTTCTCTTTTTTCTCTTGATTCCTCTCTTTCCAGATGCCTGTTATCACACTACAAGTGAGCAGCAGTCTGTATGGCCTGTAGGAGTAATGTAGGATGTAAGGAAGGAAATAAGGCACTAGAATTCAAGCGATCAGTCTGGGAGATCAATTGGGGAATGCAAAAAAATCAGCTTAGTTTTATCAAATATTACTTTTAAAGGACATGGAGGAGAGGGGATACTGAGGAAATCTCCTTCAAGGCATTAAAAGTCTGTGCTAGAGAACAGCTGTCCAATGAAACACACAGTAAATAAAAATGCAAATCCTAAAACACAATATAAAACTCCATGCTGTCTCAAGACTGAGAAAGGTCACCATTTCAGGAACAGCAAAATCTTCCAAGTCACTGAGGCAAGGTGGAGCCCCAGCATGTGGGTAAGCACTTACTGCAAAGCCTGTGAGAGCCTCGTCAGTGTGGAAACCCCAAAGGCACTTTTGGGGAGAAAGGCTGGGACTGGGGGAGGATTTCATGGTAAATATTAGCCTAAACAAACACAATAATGGGACCAGAAACTGCCCATACCCCTTGAATGAGAAAAAAGATCCAGAAAGCAAATAGAAGCCTCTATCTCCGTATAATCTGCCTAATCACAATCTCACTGTCTCCATTTTTTAACATTTAGTGCACACCCTGAAGGTGCCTGATGCTCCCTAGGGCCTTTCTGAGAGCAGCCAGTGAAACGGATTTGCCCTGGGCTTCCCCGTGCTTCCCACAGCAAAGGGGAAAGTGGCATCCATGCTGCCCTGCAGCACAGCAAGGCAGGGCTGAGCACACACCGAAGTTGAGTTCAGGGCTGTCCTGCCCTATCCTAAATGTTTGCACAACGATCTCTCTGGTCAGGACTGGTGGGCAGGAGTGTGTGCCCAGTCTCATCCGTGAGCACTGTCATTGGGTATCCACCCGATGGATTGGGTATCCACCACTGGCTGCCCTCCTAAAGTCTGACCTGAGTTCAGAATAATCTTTTAAATCCCTCTTCTCACCTTTCTGTCTGCAGCTGTGATGAGCAATCCCAAAATGACTGAGCTTTCCGCTTGCCCTCCATTTGTTCAGTGCACTGACCTAATCCTCTTTCAAGAGCCCCTGGAGCACAGCAGCCCAGCCCACTCAGCCACCATCCCACGGACCTTCCTCCACCATGGGCCACAGGATTAGTCCTGAAACATGAGACTCACCAGAGCCCTCTGCTTGGCATGCTCCTAGCTGATTTTCCAGGGCCAGCAACCTCGTCAACGGGAATTTCCTTTGACATTTCCAACGGGGAAGAAAGTGCTTTCAAGAGGGCTATAAAAGCAGAGCTGCTGCTGGCTGATTCACTTGCAGGAATCCAGCAGAGGAGCCATGGCAGCAAACAGGCCGTAGGACTAGGGATGCTCACATGGCACAGTCAGTGGGCTCGGGAGGCACATTTAAGGTGGGGCTTGGCATCATGGCAGTGAAGGGCTCAGGGACTAAAACTAGGCCACGGCAAGGAAGGCCAGTGAGCAGGAGCTGCCACAGAGTCTCCTGACTGTTACCTAGTGCCTGGGAAGGAGACTGAGGAGAGGACAGCACAAAACAGCCTCCCAGATTTGCAGCAGCAGGGACAGCACCTCACACCCCGGGATGAAAGGTCATCATGGTGGCTGTGGGAGAGAGACAGATCACTAGGAAGAAGCTGAGACTGGTTGCTTAGAAAAAGTTGAGACAGGAGAGGAGAAAAGAGCCTTGTGTGCAAAACAGAAGCTCAAAGTGCAAAAGTAAGACAAGGAAATATTTTACGTCATTTATTAACCCACTTGAAACAGCAGGACAGAGAGCAGTATTGATAAATAGTCGTACTGGGAAAATTTGCAGACCTTTCCTTCTGGCACCACTCCACCACTGGCAGCCATGCCGATGAATTAAGGCTCTGGTATCTAACCCTGGCCGTTGCTGTAGCAATTTGGAAAACAAAGCTCTGAGTGTCCTGGCTGCCTCACAGTTGTGAAGTGACCCATCACATCCCAGACCTGGCACCTGCACCTTTGGCTTGTTCGTGCTTTATAAGGAAAAAAGGCCAGTGCCCTGACCTTTGCAGCACTTTCACTGCTGCTCATCTGGTCATAGTGGTTCTCTGGAGAGGCTACCAGAGGCTGAAGAGGTGATGGTGGGTTTGGGGGAGAAGTTCAAATACTCCTGTGCCTGGTTTTCTCTTCTTGGCCTGTTCCTACTGAGGCTGCCGCAGCAGGGTGTAGGAGTGACTCACAGTACACAGGACAGCTTTTTGGGGAGTGGAAGGTTTCTTAGATGAACAGGAGCAGTAGATGAGCCTGTCTCTGGGAGGTGACTGCTCTGCTCATCAGGGCTGGGCTGGTTTCAGTGACCATTCCCCTCTGTGGTGGCCAGCACCATTCCTGTGTCACGCAGAGCCTATAACTCATGGAAATAAAGCACCTCTGACACCCCTCTGAGACATGTATTCTATATGAAAATTTGGTTTATTACTGTCAGACCCACAAATCTGGATCCGCTGTGTAATTCTACCAGCGTCCATCAGTCAGACAGACACATTTAATGAGAATGAGAATTTATACCGTTACTTCCTATATTGGCTGCTGCCAAAGTGCAATCGACAGTCAAGATCTTCCCTTGCCAAGAAAATTGTCCCTGAAAGTGCTGGTATCTCAACGTTTCAGGAGAGCAAACCCACAAATGTAGAGATGCCTCTTTGGTGGATGCAATTCTCCCATGCTGGATACAGGACCAGGGTGTCTGTCCTGCTTAGGCACATGGGGGACGAGCAGGCAGTCAGTGGAATAGATAGAAATGTGTAATGGATGATCTTGCTTAGCACTTGGGAATGCATATTCCCTGGTTTTCTCAGGAAGAAACACATTTGATTTCCTCCAGCTATTTTTTTTAAGTGCTGTGTTGTGAATATTGACATGTTTAGGTGTATTTGCATTGGCTGTAGCTGTGGGGGCAGGGCAGACTTCTCCAGATGCATGTGTCAGGTCGGGTGCTTGACTCTTAGAATAACACTGCTGAAAATCACCTTTTCCCTTTGTTTTTCTTGCCCTTTCTTCAGACACCTTTGCTGCCATTCTGTCTCCTGCAGAGAAGCCAGTGAGGGCTACAAGGAAGCGATACCATGGCATTTCAACACTTGGCAAGGTCCCCTGTTAGTCAGAGAGACAGCCACATCCCGGGTCTCCCCCTGCACAGGGTGCCCCTGTTGCACCTTGCATTGCCTCTGTTCCACATGGGGATTGCCCCACCTGGGAGCCTTTGGCTCCCTGTGGCTGCACACTTGCAGGTATGACTTTCAGTCGTGAGCAGGATAACCATCCCCATGCTTTAGTTACATGGATTACACCAGCACTGGGAAACATCTCCCCTGAACTGAATCCTGAAGGCAATTTGTGTTTCAGGAGACAAAATCCTTGAGGGTGATTTTGCTTCTGTATTAAATACTTCCTTCTTTTAAAATCAAATGTCTTGCACTTTGACTCAAAAATCAAAAATAGGAAAGGTGTTGGGAGTCTTCCTTTTGAAATTATTCCAGTTTTACTTGTTGACTGAATTTAGTAACAGTTTTTCTGGAGTAAAGAAATTTTGTCTGTCTGGATTTTGAGCCAGACAAGAGACCGAGAAAACAACCTTCCCTTCCAAAGTCAATTTGGACCAAGATCATTTTCTTTCCTCTGACGGACAGGTTTTCTGGCTTAGAGCAAGGTACTTCTCATGCATTCCTCATGCTCTATTGAGGTGCAGAGGTCACAGGGAACTAAAAGACCAAAACTGCATTGGATAGGACGTGTCAACACCTACAGTTTAATCTGATGCTGAGCCACTACCTTGCACACAACATTACTGGCAAAATGCACACGATATATGGGCCTGCAAACAAAATGGTGCCACAGTTTTTGCAACTCAGAAAGTAAACATGGTGAGTGGCACCTAAGCTGAGCTGTCTTCTGCATAGCATCAGGTCCTCACCATGGGTGATCACTGTTAACAACCAGATCTGATGACTCTGTTGGCAGTTTCCAGGTAATGTCACTGGTAAAATGCTAAAATGCCAAGAACCCAGCCTTGGAAGTGCTGAGCATCCTCATTTCCCTTTGATTTAAATGGGAGCTGAAGGCACACAGCACCTTGCAGCATTTGGCTCTGTATAAGAAGATACCGGCTGAACCGCTTTGGCTGACTGTCAAGACTGTCCCTTTTTTTTCCATATTTTTTCCTCATGGAAAAGGTTTATCTAGGATTTCCATTTTGCAAAGGCAAACTAAGACAAGACCTATTCTTACAGAGAGAAAAGAGTAACTGTAGTTCCCTTTCTGTCTGTGTTTTCAGCATTTACAGCTCTAAGAGTCCATTTTAAGGCACTAGAAAAAAATAAAACTGGGATGCTATTCCAACAGTGGAGAAAATTATTCTTCATGAACACGGCTAATCGAGGCTGCAGGGTTGCAATCATTCATTATAGATGGGCGTCAGAGGAGAATAAAATGTGTCTTCTAGCCAGCTGCTAAACCCAAAATTAGAGGAGCCACATACAAGAACTGAAGCTGCCTGTCTCCTGGAAAAGGGTCCTGGTTCAGCGGGAGGGGGAAATTCCTGCTTCTGGGTTCCTTTTACAGCTCAGCAGCCCCCCTGCTAAGTCCTCACTATTAATCCCTGTAATGCTTAGCACCATCATCCTGGTTAGATTTTGTCTGCTAGCAGACAGGAATCAGACACATGCAAATCACAGGTGGGCATGAGGACAGCAATGCTACCGCATCCCTGGGTTGTTAAAGCACCAGGCTCTGAAATAAGAAGTTGCCAGGGGTACACCGTCATTTTTCGAACCTGTGAGTTGCTCTCATAGGATGATAGAGCCTGGTTTCATTGCTTTCCCCTGGGAAATTCCCTGAGGCAGGAAGGCGGTTGAACTACCGTGGTTATAACTTTGATATCTGAATGAGTATCTGCTAGCCTCAGGCAACCGGGCTTCTGTTAATTTTGACCAGGGAGCATGATACACTGTGGCAAGCCGTGTCACTTAGGATTGTATCTGCTTAGACATGATGCCTCTGAGTAATGTAATTTATATTTCATGCACAATTGAAGCAGCTAATGGTATAATTCTCCAAGGGGGAAACAAGTTGTTACAGCATTAATTACATTGCAGTTGCCATTTTTTTTCTTTCCACCCTGTGCCGAGCACTTTCGAGTCACCAGTTCAACGACAGCAATAGCTGGTGTCACATGAAAGGGTCTCTGGCCTGGCAGCCACGGGGGATGCTGGGGGGCCCTTCCCTTCGGGGGTGGCAGGCAGGTGGCCTTGGTTGCCGAGGGCAGGCTGCCTCTTGCGTGTGTAGCCCGAAATTGCAGCTTGGCACTAGGAGACAGGGTTTGGAGAAGCAGCCAGACATGCACAGAGCGTCAGAGAAGTTGGGAGAGGGTGTCGATCCTGGGCATCCTAGGCAGGGATGAATACTTTAGTACCCCAGGATTTGGAGGAGGGAGAGACGAGTGCCCATGTGTCTGCGTCCTCAGTGGCTTTCTGCCATGGTTGTGGCTGCTAGGGAGCAAGGATAATTCAAGAAGTGTGAGAAGAGTGGACAGAAGTTTAAAAAGCCTCTGATGTCTCTGCTAACCCGGCTTGCAGCAGCAGCAATGAGAAAGCACCTACAGAGGAGATGAGCACAGACCTCTCAAAGCAAAGCTGCCCCCAGGTATCCAAAGGAGGGGGATTTTTTTTTTCTGGGGAAAAGTAAATGGCAGTTCAGTTGGCAGGAGCCTCGAGGTCTCATCCAATCCTGGAGGTTAGTCAGCAAAGGGAGCTGGGGGCTCCCAGGCACTGGGAGCTGGGCTAGGGGCACAGTGCTGTCCAGGCTGGCCCAGCTGGAGGGCAGCACTGCTGCGGGTGTGAGAACAACCCCATGACCAGGGCTAAGCCGTAGTGGCAGGCTCGGGTAGGCAGAGGGGCCAAAGAAGCCTCAGGCAGGGGTTTGGGAACTGCTGGCTGTGGGTGGCTCTGGGCTACAAACCGTGTTTCTTTTTCCAGTTTGCATAGGGTATCAAAAACCACAGAGCTCGCAGCTGAGCTAGGAGGAGGTGTAAAAATAGAGTCACTGGTACATACCAGAGTGTGCTCAGGCTGGATGTAACCCGAGTGTGCGCTGCTGTCAAAAAAAGAGATAGGGAAGGGCAAGAATTACACAACTTAGGCTGCTATGAAAAGCTCAGAAGTAAAAATAAAACCCTCTGTGTGTGTGTTTTGGCCCAATGGTATGTCTCGGAGGGAATGCAACATGCTGTGCTGCCAAGTGTGAGGCTGAGATCAAGAGAAACATCTGTGTCTGGGCTTCCCACTCTGTCAGGAGACTGGCAGGGATTGTCCTGCTCTGCTTTGCACTGGGACAGCCTCACCTTGACTATTGTGTGCACTTTTGGTCACAGCAATATAAGAAAGATATTAAGCTATTAGAGAGTGTCCAGAGGAGGGCAACGAAGATGGTGAGGGGCCTCGAGGGAAAGCTGCATGAGGAGCAGCTGAGGTCACCTGGTCTGTTCAGCTGGAGAAGAGGAGACTGAGGGCAGACCTCGTTGCAGTTACAATTTCCTTGTCAGGGGAAGAAGAGGGACAGGCACTGATCTCTTCTCTGTGGTGACTACTGACAGGACGTAAGGGAATGGCCTGCAGTTGTGTCAGGGGAGGTTTAGGTTGAATATTAGAAAAAGGTTCTTGACCCAGAGGGTAGTTGGGCACTGGAACAGGATCCCCAGGGCAGTGGTCACAGCACCAAAGCCTGACAGAATTCAAGAAGCGTTTGGATGACACTCTCAGGCCCATGGTGTGACTCCTGGGGATGGTCCTGTGCCAGGGTAAGGGTTGGACCCGATGATCCTTGTCGGTCCCTTCCAACTCAGCATATTCTGTCACTCTGTGATCTCTAATCAGGAGGAGGGCAGTGTGACAAGGTGGATGAGGGAGGGGGCCTTTGCCTATGCTGCAAGCACTGCCCACATCAGCAAGCACTGTACACACTGAGAGCCAGCAGCTGTCCTCGTGGTGAGAAGCTGGTGGCCCAGATCACAGCTCTGCAGAGTCCCGGGGAGGGTGTTAAGGAACATTTGCACTCCCCATACTCAGGCACTAATTTTGTGCAATCATTTACTCCAAACTATAAAGGAACTGATTGCAGATCCATATGGAAAATGATGCCGTGCATCTATGCAGAGATATTCCAAGCATACCATGGGACATAAGATCTGAAGGAGGGGGAACTGGAAAATTCGCAGAGAAATGCAGCTTGTAGTAAGCCAAGACTATTCAGTTCAGTTGAAGTTTAAACTAGAAAACAGTTTTGGTAAAAAAAAAAAAGTATGAAGAAATTGCTTCTAAAAAATTCATTAATATCTAACTCTTTCATAGAATCACTTCCAAAAGGAAATATCTCTATAGGGAAGAGAAATTCAAGTATCACTCACTAGGAGACTCAAAGACCATTCTCCAAGGGGAGGAGCACAAATGCCCTCAAAGTGGTTACATATAAATCAGTGATTAAATAATATTAGCATATTAGCTATTCATTCATGTGGGGACTCCACCTTCCCAAGTGGATGTTCTTCCCCCTGAACTGTTGTGTCCCTCATACTCTGTCCCTGATTCTGTGAGGATGCTGCTATTTATACAGGAGTCGGTGAGGGCACAGTGTAACCTCCATCCCTCTGGAATGTACCACTAGCTAATAGCTGGACACTGTCCAGCAGGATGAAATACTGTGTTTCGGTCTCTTTCTGCAGCAAACCCCCAATTGAACTCCACTCTGTAGTATTTGGGCTGTGAAACTTAATCTACCATTAACTTCTGAGGTATTTGGGGTATGTTTGCACTGCTCTGTGCCAGCAGTAGAGATGTATCCTTAGTTCCTTGTGAACCCAGCTCTGGATCCCTTATTTGAGGAGCAGGATCTTTCTTTCTTAGTATGCATATAAATTTGAAAAACACACCAATCCAGGGGGGGATTTGAAATAGATGTACTCCTGTGGAGCAAATCCTTTTGGCTGACGCAAGCATTTCATGGCACAGCCAGGAGGGTAGGTACAGATAGACCATGCTCAGGGCTGGTTCGATGCAAGCCAAGTCCAGCCTGGGAGCCAGATAGCCACAGGTTGGTTTGGGCCCAGTTCCAGGCTCAGAGAAGATCTGGACATGAAGCAGAGTCTCAGCCAGCTCCAAGCATCCACCCAGCACGCCTGGGTCTGGCTGCAGTCCCTCGCAGCTCCAACACCGGCCCAGAGTGCTGGTCACGTGTTGAGATCCACTGAACCCATTACTGAGTGAAAGTTGCAGGCTTGGGGATCTGTCTCTGCAAGGCTTTTTTTCTTTTTTTTTTTTTTCCTCATTACAGATAACTCATGTCAGGGTTAAGGGGCCTTCTGCAGCTCATCACCTTGGGAAATCAGGTTAGTGATGTGGGGGGAACTTCCACACGGTCTGAGGTTGCTGGCTTTAGGCATTAGGAATTTCTTTAGCTGTTTAAAATCAGACCTGGGAGCTACACAGTTTGGAGACAGAGCTGAATTTCTGCTTAATCTCCACTTGGAAGAAAAGTGTGTCATTTTTTTTTCCTTAGCAGTGAGGTAATTAAAGGAAGAACAAGGCAGATTTGCCATTCTGGGAGCTGTAGCTGTATATCTGGGCTTCCACAGAGAGGGATGAGAATCCCTATGAAGCTGTTCCAGAAGAAATGTCAGAAATATGCTTTTACTGATGAATAGGCAGAAGCCACACTTTCAGATAGGAATATTTACCTGCCCTGCCATACACCCCAGCTGCTGCTGTGTCCAATATATAATAATCCAATCCATTTTAATAACCTACTGCTCTGCAATAGCCAGGATTCTTTCCATTCTGAAGAAAAGGCCTGCATTAACATTCAGGCTGTAATCCACACATCCTAAGCACGTTTATAGCTGCTGCCATATACCCGTGGACCTGGATCAGGGCTGGATTCCACATTCCCTCAGGCTGCCCCAAAATTCAGAGGCATTTGGTTCCAGGATCTTTCAGGGCTCCATTTTTCAAATCCTGCATGCTGATCTCAGCCAAGCCTCTGTAACATGCTCTGTGAGCCCTGTGCTGCAGCCTGCCCACTGCCCTGTGAGTGTCCTGTGAGCTGCTGTCACACAGCCTCAGCTGCAGCCAGACAACAAACTGAGCAAGTTATGCTTGTGGAAAATGGTCTGGGAGTAGGGAACAGAGCAGTGGCACTGCCTTTGGAGCATGAGCCACAGTAGGGGATTGCTCACAAAACTGACACCCACCAATGCTTCTAGCTGTAGACACTACTGCATGGCCTGACATCCCCTTCCCATCCTCATACAAGAAATTGTAGGTCCATTCAAAACGGGTTCAGAGGGCAGTGCACAGGCTGTTACTTTATGTAAGGCTGCAAAGACCTGTCTTTGCCCTTTACACTCTTCAGTCAAGTTGAGGTGCAGTCTGGTCTGCACATGGAACCATCTTTGCATCTCCTACGCTGGAGTAAAGGCATTTAAATCCAGTCCCACCAGCAATCCAGGTCTTCTTGTTCTGTGCCCCTCTCAATGCTGCTCAGTCTTCAGAAAGCACAGCAGTGCCAACATCCAGATGGAGAGGTGCCAGGAACATGCAGGGAGCTCTGCTCACATCTGGGAAGGCTGAAAAAAAAGCAGCCAGAAATAGCCAGTGTTTCGTAAGAAGGGCTGGCACTGTGGCCTCACTCTGCAAGGGAGCAGAGTTCTGATATGTTTGGATGAAGCATCCAAATTCTCTTTTAATTTCAGCCTTTTCTCACCTTTGGCTCATCACCAGCCTTTCAAGAGACACAGCAAAAGGCATAGAAAAAAGAGTGAGAGTGTGTTTGGTAAAGACAAAACCTACATCTTTACATGTATTGAAATGATTTTTGCCCCAGCTTTGGACCCCATTGTGAAACAAGTGTCCATGCCTGCAAGTGCTCCCTGGAAGGTAAATGGTGACAAATTTGTGTCTAGCCAGCAAAAACTTCCACCCAGGGTTTCTCTCAAAATTAAGCAGGTTTTGTTTTGCTTACAAGTGTTAGCCCCTGGAATGGAGGGGCTGACTCTTTCAGTCAGTGTGCAGACTGGTCCTGCCATACTCAGTGATGATCTGACTGTGAGACAAGACGTCTTCTCTGGACCCAATGACATTGGTTTCTTTTGCTTAGAAGCCACAGGCAAGGGAAGGACTTAATAAATATTTACTTCATATCCCAGTGCAAGGATGGGATTGAGCCAAACATGCCATCAAATCAAGGAAAGAGCACCATTAGAAAACAGAGTGAAGGCCACGGGCAAGTGGCCTTTGGCAGCTACTGGGTGTGAGTTCACCAGGCATGTTGGAAACGTAGGAACCCTGCATACATGTTCAAAGCCTACCCAGATTTTCCATAATGATGCTAAATGTGTAGCTGGCTTTCAAGAAAGAGCTGTTCATCCAGAAGTACCCTAAACCCACATAGTCATTTCACAAGAAATGCCACAGCTTTCGGATGGTCTTTTAATCCTTGCTAGATATGTGAACACTCTTTCTTGTGGCTCAAATGAAAGCCAAGTTTTGGACTGGTTACCCACAACCCTACCACTGACATATGATCTGCTGCTAGGGTAAAAACCTCAGCAGAGAAAGAAAAGTGAGACTCCGGCAGTGGGCTCCTGGAGCTCTGGCCAAGCCTGCATCAGTGTTGGACTGGGTGGACACATACATGTGTTAGCAAAGCCCTGGCCAAGTCAAGAAAAAAACAGCTATGACCCACATAAGCATGTGCAAGAAGGCTTGGGGCAACTCTGCAGAGAGATCTGAGACATGCTAGCCAGTCCAGACCAGCAACTGACAGAACTCTTTGGAACAAAAAATAGAAAACTGCCAAAAAAAAAAAAAAATCCCTCCTGTGCCCCAAAACTGATCCCAGGTGAGTCTGCTTTTTACAGGAATCACCTTATATTGTATCACCAAAGAAGCAGCCCTTGCTGCTGCACAAACAGACGGCAATCCTTCCAGATTTAATGCAACAGCCACATGTAATGACACACACAGTTCATCACAGAGGCAGGTAGCAGGGCCCTTCGCTCTCATTCATATGAATATAATGCCTACAGCAATGCAACGCATCAACATTTTTAGAGCCAACAGTTTGACTTTCATTGCTCTGTTATTTTTAATCATTTTAATCTGCATTTTTAGCATTCTGCTTCCTCTCTTTTTTACTTCCAAACAAGACAAAAAGTATTCAGCAGCTAATACCTCTGTTTTTAATGGCTTGAAAAATAATGAAGGAACATTAAGCAGTTCCTGAGCCTTCCGGAGCACTGGTATTTTTAAAGATGAGATTGATCAAAGAGGCTGTGAACTCTAATGGAGATGGATTGGCTCAGCGCTGCAACGCCAGCACGGAGGCCGTTTCAGCGTGGATCCAGCCTTTTCCTCTCATCTGCTTAGCACTCCAGTAGCCAAAACATCTTTCCTGAAACAAGGCTCTGCCAAGCACAAAAAATCCCACATTTCTTGTAAAAGTTTAGAGACAGAGAATTAATTTTTATACCAGTTGACTGGTTTTGCCACTGCTTCGCTGCAAGCCTCTCCCTGAGGCTTCTCTCACGAGTCTGAGTTATCCCAGCCTGAGACCACACCATGCCTATGTTGCTATGCAGGCAGCTCAGCGACACGTGAGGAAGGCAGAAGAGGAGATTTTAGTCCATTTATTGCAACCTGAAACACACCGTTAGTCTGCCCGCTGTCCCAGTGAAGAGGGGTTTGGCAGCCTGTGCCATGGGGATGGCAAACACCAACACAAGAGGCAGCACAGCTCCTGAGCCCACCTTGGCATCAGTGGGAGGAGAGGCCAGAGAGGAATCTGACTTGCTACCAGCACTGTGGAACCTTTGCATCTTGCTGCTGCTGCCTCCTCCTCAGCCAGGGCCCATGCACAGAGCAGGTTTTGGAGTAATGCTTTGGCTTGCCTTCTGGCTGCTTGCTGAGTCCCTGAGAGGAGCACAAGCATCCTAAAGGGTTTGGTTTGGTTTTCCTTTCTTTTCTCTTTTTTCTTTATTTTTTTGGGTGGGGGGGTGGAGGGGAGTTGGGAGGGTGATGAAGTGACCCACCAGTTTTATAGCAGCCTATCAATCCAGTGGTACAGGAGGGACTTGATCTCAGACACCCTACATTTACCAGAACCAAAGGCATGAGCCCTGGGTGTTAAATGAGGTGAAAGCCACTCATTCCCTGTTTCCAGGAAGTACCAGGACTTTGATGACAACAACAATTGCTTTGGCAGGAGACCCAGCTCTGCATCTGTTGCCTCTTTAAAACCCACTCTGCTTTATTTCCGTGTGGCAGTACTGTTGCTTTCTGCTCCCTAGACAAATCCAGATGAGCTTTGGGACACAGAGCAGGATGACAAGGCGTGGGGCAGTAACTGACAGAAAGATCTTATTTTGGTGGGAGAGTAACCAAAGGATCAACTCATGGGATATACACAGCACCCTGCATGCAGATGCACATGCTTTCTGCAGTAAGAGCCTGAGCCTGAGGTCTTGAAAAGTCAGACAGGAGGTCCAGATATGGGCTGAGGCACTGGGTGCTGAGGGCACCCATCAGCTGCAGCTCAGCTGCAGGCAGCTTTGAAGCATATTGACACTGAGCCCTGATGTCCAAAGGCTTCTCCACCCACCAAAGATCTCCACCCACCAAAGAGGACACCCTGGGGAACTGCTCTCCAGATTTTCCCCACTGGTAGAGTATCCACACCAAAGCAGAGCTGCAAAGCTTCCATATCCCACCCCCTGAAAATATGCTACTGCTTCTCTATATCTCCTGAGTCTGTAAACCTTGTCAGGGGATAGCCTTTACACCCCAGATTTAAGGCGATGCTGTGACTATAAATACTGTGCTTTGAATAAAACAGTTGTGAATACTAGATGACTCCATTTATTGTTAAATGTCGTATTTAAATGTTTTAACACTCTGTGTCCAGGGTGCTGCACGAGCAGGTGAGACCACACAGTCCCCCCTCAGCCATTTTATTTTCAGCAGACAGTATTGCTCAGGTAGGACAAGGAGGCCATAGAGTGATGTGGCAGTGTTTTAAAGTTTTTCCAGCACAGTCATGTCACATATGAATGTAAAGAAAACACCTTCCCAATTCAGCTTTGTGCCAGCACTGTCCCTTGCACAGGTGCACATCCTTCTGACAGACCAAACCTTGCACCAGCGCTGGTATGGAGCCCTGCTGGGCCTGAGGTCTCATCACACTGATGCTCACTCTTCACCAATGCCCACTAATTATGGTGGTGGTGATGGGGAGGTTGTAGCTGCCTGCCTAATTAAACCACAGTGGAGAACTCATCAGCTACCCTGCTCCTGCTCCTTCCTTTTGCATTAGTACCTTGTTATCACAATAGTAGCTCTTTATTCATGCCATCGGGGGTTTTTTTCGCATTTTGGAGGCTAGTGATTTATCTATCTGTGCTCTGTTTGTGTAACTCCTGCTCTTTTCCTTGCCTACTGCTTCCACATTTCTGAGCGTGGAAGGCAAGATTTAGTGCACCTGGAACATCACAATTAGCCCCATCATGCTAATAACTTAAAGGAAACAAACAAATACTAGAAATGGTGGCACTTTGGAAATTCCCCTGTGCTGCAGGAAGAAGGCCTGCTGGTCAGGGCACATTGATTTTTTTCTGAATCTATCCACGCAGGATTCAAGGACAGGACAAAACGCTATTAAGTCAGCAAGCAGAATGCAGTAAATAATGAGCAAGCCGGAGAGGGCTGAGGCTCTGCCCTGACTGAGTCCAGATACAAATTGTGGTGAGCTGTACATCTCAGCATCACAGTGACACTGCCTCTGGAGCACAAGGGAAACCCAGATGGGTAACAGGAGCTGGAAAACCTGTCTGAGACCCCAGAAGTTTTGCATATTGTTTTTGTTGGGGAAGCAGCAGTAAACTCCTTCCCCCAGTCCATAGGATTCCTTGCTGCTCTGGAAACCTGTGCAGATAAATACCACCTCTTCTGCTGGAGCACAGCATGTCTGTGCCAGACAAAGGCTTTAGCACAGGGGAAGTTATGCTCAGGAAGCAGGGCTTCTACTAGCGCGGTTTAACTGGTGTGGCTGAGTCAAAGCACTTTACCATCACTATATTGCTGCTATACCTATGCTGGTGAAGTGCTTTTCCCCATGTAGAGATGCTCTCTGGCCTAAGGCTTGTTTGTGAAGGAAGAAAAGGGGGGAGTCCAACAGATAAAAGCTTTCCACTGAGCAGCAGGAGGGAGAAGGCAACCCATTAGCTTTTCCACTTCTTTGTTTTCCTTTGTCATCTCCAGTCCTCCGTGTACTCCAGCACGTCAGCTTCCCTCAGAGTTCAGGGGAATTAATCAAGTACGTAAAAAGCTTTGTGTGATCGAGTGTTTGCAGGGCCGGGGTCCTGGTTAAGTGATGTTGGGAAACAGAAAAGAGAGGATACCCCTGCTTGAAGACTCATCCCTGGTCTGACTCTCGGCTGCCTCTTGTGCTTTGGCCCACACAGAGCTGCAACACTGGCATCCCTTCAGGAGGGTGATTCAGAGCACCCCTGTAGAGAACCAAGCACTGCTTGTAACCCATGGTAGTCAATTCCTGCGATTTAATCACCAGTCTTATGCTTCACTGTGGTTTTCCTCCCAAAAGTAACCACGTGCAGCAAGAACTCAGCTTTCCTTCTCTGGAAGAGAATTCTCTCTTGCCATCCCTGTTACAAATTAAAACCTAAAAGCTGAATTCTTCTGGGACAGAAACCCACGAACTGAGGATCACAGAAAGCTGCTTTCCAAAAAAGCCTCATGATGTATTAACTGATTTTATGGTCCAGGACTCTGATATATGACACTTGGGCCCTGGGATGGACTGGTGACATTGAAAGAATATACTGTCTAATACATTTGAAAGATATCTGTGTTTATTCAAATTGAAAACATAAAAAGGAGTAAACCTGGAGGTAAATTAGAAAAATATGATCTTAATTTACATTAGCTCTGGAAAACAGTGGTGGTTACTGACCTCATAGATAAGCAAAAGGTTCTTTGGTGTTATCACTGAGGTTACGTCAGTGCCAGCGTGATATGATGCCAGCTTTTCCTTCGAGTTACTCCTGCAGCAACTGGTCCTGCCTTGAAGTCATCTTTGTTCACTTCTCGGTCCCTTCTTTCCTCCCCCTCTTATCCTCTTCAGTGCCCTTGGCAAGACACGCAGCCCCTCCCCCAGAGTTATTGCCAGCACAATACCTGATGGGGAGCGGAAGTTTGAATGTAACCTCCTCCGAGACCCTCTGACAACCACTCACACTGCCCTGCCTTGCCCTGCCTTGCCCCTTGCACTCCTCAGGCTGGCCCAAGTGCATTCAGGGAGGGTGGTTGGTCTTTTGGCTGACAGGGGAACAGGGCAGGCTCCCCTTGACTCGCACCGGGGCCCACCTTCTTCCTTGCAGTGGGACATCACTGGTGACAGATGCCCTAATTCCTGATAATGCCTTGGGGTCTTTTAAGCCCCTTTCTCCCTTAGTGGAGTCACAGAAAGACAGAGGCTAGCATATGCCATTTGGCTTTGGTCCATCTCTCATGGAGGGCAAGAAACCACCCTCTCCTGCCAAAATGACTTCTTGAGTCAGTCCTAAGAGTGTTGCCAAGCAGTGCCCCGTAGTTTCACTTCATTTCATTTCAGAGAATTCTCTCTAAATCTTTCTACATAATGCTTGGTATGTTTCCAAACTGGTCATTACCTCATTTCCTGGGATGAGACACAACAGAGACACCCCACAAGTCCTATACTTTGAAAATTAAGTTGTGGAGGTCAAATCCCAACTCATCTTCTACAGTGTACTGCAGCCAAGTGTATTTTTTCAGATTTAACCTATAATGTTTGAAGTGAAAAAGAAAGGGGAGCAACATGCAAAAATAAAGCCAAAAAGAGCGTATGATGCAGAGTAATCTAAACCATTAAGTGGCCACGAGAGGGCAAATTCAGGTATGTTAAAGTTGAAGGTGTGGGACTTCTAACCCAGATCTCCTCTCCCACACTTGTCTTACACTGAGGAAGGACTCGTTATAAGTCTCTACTGAGGTCTTCTGCAATGCCAATGGCTACAAGTCCTCAACTCCCCAGGCAAAGCACCTGGTGAAGAGTTAGATTACAAGTCATCGGTCTGCCACTTCACACATGGAGGGGGATGGAGTCACCATGCTAAAAGAAGGGCCAGTCCTGGACTTCAGAGCTATGAATATCCCTCTTTCACAGGAAGCTGTGGAAACGGCCCCTCTTATTTCAGCCTTACTGCCACTGCTTCCAGATGCTACTGCTTGAGACTTCTGCACATCAGTGTTTCTGTCTGCCTGGCCCCTAGCCAGGCTTTGCTGTCTGCTTAGTCTGTAGTCCTCGCTTCTCAAGTATTTCTGAGCAGGAAAGGTCAGTTCCCGCCCTGTGGATTGCAGCAGTGTGACAGCAGACATTTGGGAACTTCAGAGGAAGTTGTTTGTTGGTCCATTCAAATGCCAAACCCAGGTGAGCTGCCCAGGCGAGCTGCAGCTGGGCTCTCCTGGGGGTAACCAGCAGTGGCACTGAGGGAAGCCCTGGCGCTTGCAAAACTGGCAAGAAGGAGCACATGGCCCCCATCTCCCCATATGCCAGACCAAGAACATTTTCTGGGCCAGAAAACTTCCCCACCAAACAACCAGGACTGTATTTCCAGGCATCCATTGCAATGTGGTTATCCTCTTGTGTGCATTCAGCCATCTCTGCTTGCACAGGCTGTACTTTTCTTGGTGCTGGGTTGTGACAAGCTTGCCTTTTTCCATTTAATTCTCAGAAATGCAAATGACTGCCAAAACCTTCCTGTGTTATGATTTTTAGAGGCATAATTATTAAACTGCATTTGGAAAAAGTGCAGTGACAATTCTCATGACCCAGTGATTTTCTGCTCTAATTAAAGGGACGTGTTGTGGGACTATCACCAAGAAAGGAATAGGGTTAAGGAACTCCTTGGCTATCCAATTAGAAATCCCTCTACAAAGGAGAGCAGGTTGGAAACCTGAGTGAGTCTAGAGTGGTGGCTTGACCCTGGCTGGATGCCAGGCAGCCACCAGAGCTGCATTGTTACTCCCCTCCTCAACTGGAAAATCTGAAGTCCCCAAGGGAGTTACCAGCTGTGAGGATCCTGCCTCCAAATAAGACAGTCAGGGCAGTACCCTCATGGATATGAGCTGAACTGGGTCTGAACTGGGAAAACAGACTTGAAGCCCTTTTCTTAGTCCCAGCTGGGTCTGTAATTTTCCCCAAGACCTCAAAACCTTTTTCCTCTTTCCTTGAAGAGAGGGAGAAGAGGGAAGGTTTGAGACATCAATATTTCCACATCCAAAATTATCCCATCCTGTTCCCTGACTGGTTCTGAGACCTGGCTGTGAAATGGATAGCACTGTACCTTCAAAATGGTCCCTGATTTTGGGTGTTATATGGGATGTGTGTGTGGAAGGTGCTGACTATGCATCTCCTCTCACACACAACGCATTTCCAGGAAATTCCCACATAATTCCAGCCTCTCTTCAGCTCCCTTTTCCTAGAACTAAGCAACCAGGAGCTGTGCACAGAAAGTCATCGCTGACTTTGTCCCTCAAAGAGGTTCAGCACCTTAATCCATGCCCCTGGTTTATCCTGAGCAGGGGGAGTCCTGCCCAAGTTAAATACCTCCTTGCACAGGTGTTTAATCTGTCAGTAAAACAACTCCTTGTCCTCATTCTTTCATCAGGGCAGCAAAGCTCCCCCGCACTGGGAGAAGGCAGCGTCTTTGGTGTATCATGGCTGTATATCCCGGTTTAGCCACGTTGTAGGAGTGCTCTGTATCCCAAGATACACCTAGCATGATCCTCCTGCTGGGCTTGTCCCAGTCCTGTGAGCCATGACCTCTAACCAGTCCTTCACATCCCCTCCTGTCCCCCCATCTCAGCTGGCTGCTCTTTGCATTCCTTTAGGGTCCACCTCCTCAGCAAAGACAGCTGATGTTCCCACATGGAGGGCAGTGGAAAGTGAGGAAGTAGAGTGAGCTCAATCTAAACCCCTCTGTGGGACTATGGGGGCACCAGAGGGACTCTCCCAGTGCAGACACAACAGCACAGTGCCACAGACTTGCTACACTTGCTGCCACACACTAGGCAGCACAGCGCACGTTGTGCCGCCAGCACGGCCCTCTTCCTCTGCTCCCTCTGGAGCCCTGGCTGGTGGAGAAGCCTCTGCCTGGCTGCTAATGCTGCTGCACATGCATTTTGGGTTTTTTGAGCTGTTGCTCACAAACAAAAGTGTTCAGATGAAAAATAAACCTCTTAAAAATCCCAGCCTATTCACTCCTGGCAGTCTGGTATTTCTTCAAACTGTCAGACTTAGCAGATTGTTTACTGGAAACGGTTCAATTGGCAGGACCTTCTGCTGTGCAGATGAAATTTTAAAATCCTGTTTCTTGTTGCGCTCAAAGTCTCTCTTTCCACTACATGGCTTCACAGAATTATTATTCACTTGTTTCCCATTGAATCGAAAAATACCCTCTCTCTCATTTCTATGGTAAAAATATGCAGGGGATATTAGCCCTTGTGCTTCAGGACACAAGCCAAGAGCTAAGTGCTTGGGCTGGAGAGAAAACTTTCCCCCAGGGACGCAGTAATGCAGAATGGTCAATTATCCCCGAAGCGTCCCAGCTGGCCAAGATGGGGAGTCACACTGTTCTACTGGACAGACAAGTGGTGCACAGCATGACACTCTCTGTGGACCACCTGAAGGTCTCCTCTCCTCACCTTCTCCTGATAAAGAGAAGGTTCTCCAACTCCTAATCTTGCATATTCTGGCATTTCCCTTCCTGTGTGCAAGGAAAGTAAGAGAACGATCTGTAACCTGCTTTGCTGGGGTCCCGTTGCTGCCTTTGCAGTGTGTCCCATGAGCAGCTAAACCTTCAGGGCCAGGACATCCTGCTTTGGGTCAAATGTTCTGCTACCTTTTCCCTTTGGTTACATGAATGCCTGGCAGTTGCCAGCAGGGAAGACTACTTCAGTCAACTTTGTAAAGTTTGTTGAGGCTTAAGGCAGAAGAACCTGCCATGAATCAGAGATATTCCCTGTCCCACCTCCCCATGGCCTGTGCCTGGAGTTATGTCTCAAATCCTACCATTTGTCCTCTGCACCTTTGGCTGCCTTGTCCTCTAAGGAAAATGCTAAGAGCACCTGCATGCCCCTCTGCTGTAGTGATGTCTCCACTAATTGCCTGTTAAGTGGTTCAAGGCTGCACATACCTTCTGGGGAGGATATCTTCCTCTTGGGCCTCATATCCAACACAGCTTCCACCGGGCAATGTTGGTGCCCATCAAGGCTTGGAGGTGTGAGAGACTTGCATCCTAAGCAATGCATGGTAGGGTAACAACTCTGACCCAAAAGACACTGCTCTGGTGTCTCTGCCCCGACACACTTCTTTTAAGGATATCAGGGTTTTTAGGAAGGTGCCAAAGCTGCCTGTTCCTCTGTCACAGTTTCTTGCACTCATCCCTGGTTCTCAGCCTGCTGCTGACAACTTCCCTTATGGAGATGCTGAATTTAAATAAACCCATTTCCAAATAGGATCACCTCTGCAGCATCCTCAACGTCTCCTACCCACAGCTCTCTCTTGCCAAGTGTAGAAGGTGGTGCAGGATTTCCATCAATACCTGCTGGTCACATCTTGCTATCCGAAAAGTTCTCCTCTCCTGTGCAGTGTCAAAACAAGTTGTTCCAGGAGAGTTTCTCATGGAGTCGATGAAATGACCTGCAGAAATGGGCCTGATGTACCATTCCATGTCCTATTACATTGTCCCGTAATCACTCTGTCAGCAGGTGGAGCAACTTCCTTTATCCTCACCTCCTCACTGTTAATCCAGCCACAGATCCTATTCCCCTTGCTTGCAGCTGCATTTCACAACGAATACATCACACCCTGCAGCCTCACCCTCACTGTGGTTGTCCTTTGTGGGCACCTATGATCCCTGTGCACTCTGTGATTCCTGCTGCTGTTGTCCCAGCCTTATGGGAAAGCTGTCCCAAAGCCGGCCTTTCAGTTTGATGAGCATTTTCTCATGCTAATAAAACAAAAGAACAGCAGCATAAACATGCAGAATCAAGAGGGCAAAACCACACAAATTACAATTAGCGCATACAGCCCCAAGTCTCTGACTATTTTTCCCTACTGTCACATTCCTTTTCCCTGTGCTTCACGCCCAGGGGACACAGGTTCACTGGGTGAGCTTTTGGTTTGTGTGGAAAACACCATGCCCCCCAGTACAGGAAGAGAGTGTTTAAAACTAAGATGGGGACCAAGAAGCATAAAACACCGAGTTTTGCAACTGCCAGCCTCTGAGCATTATGGAACAGAGCCAGGGAGCTTGGATGTGTCCCACTGAACCACTACTGTGGACAGAGCTGAAAGAGTGTGTGGCAGTTCATTTCTCACAGTGTGGAGCAGAAGGTGATCTTCTCTGCGATGGGGGACAGATAAAAACGGATTGGGAGGGCATCACTAGCAGAACTGCCTGCTGTCAGGGAAAGACACAGGGCAGGGGGATCCTGGGAGCCATCTGCTCTGTGCTGGAGGATGGCTGGGGTTGTTCCCAGGCAGGCTCCACCAGAACTGTGCAAGCATGGCTCTTATTCCTACAAAAGTAGCACAGATAACTTCTTTTTTTTTAAGCTGTGCTTTGAGGTGGGAATGCTCTGTTAGCCAACAATTTGTAAATCTTCTTGGGTACAGGTGGTTCTTATTTTAGCTCCTACACAAAATGCTCCCCACTGATTTGAGCATCATTCCTCTTCTTCCCCATTCAAGCTTCCCCAGACACCTCTGGGGCAGAAAAAGAGCTCTGACACTGGGTCCTTATCCCCATCTCTCTCTGGATGCCAGTGGGAGAGACACCCTCAGCCTGCAGCTCAGCCATGAGCTGCATTTACAGCGAACTCAGGATCTCCTCTCTCCCACAAAATCAAATTGTCTGGTAAAAATATTCCCCAATCACCACTGTGCTGGTGTCACGATCTGATAGATGTAGCTGTGTCTGGATATCACTGCCATGGGCTTTTCCCTTAGCAGCATAGGTGGTCCTGCTCCACTCCTGCCTCTTCGTACTGGTAGGGTAAGTTGGACCCGGGCGTCACGCATGATGTACATCACAACTGCCTGTAGGATAGCTGTCTTGCCCTGAAATAACAGCTGATTCCTGGCTAATAGATTCAGTAATCTGACACCCGGGCTGTAATAATTGTATCTGAACAAGGCAGGCTCCAGCCTCTGCCAGCCTTATTAGAATGAGTGATTGTTTCCATCAGGGATGTAGCTCTGGTGCATTCACCTTTCCCGGGCTCCGAAAAACAAATTGAGCTTCTGACCTTGGCAGATACAACAGCTGACCTGTTTCCTCCTTTTTAAATAAGGAGAAAACAGGCTTTGGAGGGAAAGTGCCTGCTTTCTGCAGGCCTCCTTCTGCTGAGGTCCTTGCTATCATGAGATCTTAGTTAAATATTTGGCCTGCCGCTATTAGCCAGGATGACAGGCTGCCTAAACTGCCGAGCTCCTTCTGTGAGGTACGGAGGAGCAATCCTCTCCTCCTGCTAGGTTTATTCTTAATTTCTCTGCTCCCCAGCATGGCATGGCTGTCAAAGGCAGCCCCTTTCTGCTGTGACTGTGCAGTCCCAGCAGCTGTGATTCAGGGGTGTTTGTAACCAGAGGGTTGCACTGGGGATGGGTCTCAAAGCTGCACCACTGTTGAGCTGTGCCCCTGCCATCCCTTCCCTGCTCTGAGTCTCAGGCAGCACCCAAGGGGCTCTCCCGGGGTGGGGGGCAGTGAGCCCTACTCTGGCACCGATGTGGGGGCGCTGAAGCTGATGATGATGGATTTATAGCAGCACCCGGGCTTGCCCTGCCTAGAGAAGGAAAAGCTTCCTGCTGCACTGGCACCAACAGCATGGGAAATGCAGGACCAAGGAGGGGATGACTCCCAGGAACCTTTCCCTGGGAGTCACAGAAAAAAAAAACACCTCCTGCCCTCAACCAGGAGTCCTCCTGCTGCCTCCTTTAGTCAGCAAGTCAACAAACCTCGGTTGCTAATCCTAAATTTCCCTGGTGATGTACCGTGCAAGCCGGGTTTTCCAGTGGGCTGCAAGCTCCGTCCCATGCTGTGGCTGTAAATATATCTGGGAGGGAGGTTTAGGCACGGTCCCCCCCCGCTCTTCCTCATATTGCTTTTCCTGAGGTTAAATGTCAAACATGTTTAAAATATCACCCGGGTCTGCAACCCGCCTGCACTTCAGGAGAGGGACAGCCGGGCTCCCCTCAGGGCTCTGCGCTGATTTATGGAGGTGTGCAGCACGGAGCCGTAAATCGGGGCAGGCATCAGATAACGTCATGGGAGAACGGCGTGCATTTTATCAGAGCTGGGACGCTAACATGGGGAGGGTGGGAGCAGGCACAGCCCCGGGGCGTGCAGCTTGCTTTTCTTCCTCCGTCAAAGACCATTAAAAAAAAAAAAAAAAAAAAAAAAAGCAACCCCGAAGCTGCCCCGCCTTGGTGGCTGCGCAGAAAATTGTGCCTCAGCTCAGCAGAGGAGGCACCGGCGATGTCGTGGGAGATTCTGGTGCTTCGCCTTTCTGCTCCTCTTTAAGTGAAGAGGAGGGCCGGTTTATGGACCACAGGCAAGTCCTGTAGGTCTGGTGGTTCGGCACAAAAGAGGGATCCAGGCAGAGCGTAAGAGTGTTGGGAAGGAGATTTATGTCTTTTACTGTCCATCTGCAAAGCAAAACAAAAATAGCTGAAACACCGGTTTTCTGCTTTATCGGCTCTGTGAATAAGCATATAAATTTCTATGACATTTCTGGAGGCTTGCTGAAGGGGAAAAAAATTCATCCCATAGGACCTGGCCGGCAGCAGTGGCAGCATATGGTCTGCTGAAATCAGTGGCTGAGCGCATTTTGTGTGTGTTAGCATTAAAAAGGTGACTTTGTGAGTAATTTCAGAAGCGGGAAGGGGTTTTCTCTTTTTTCTTTTTTTTTTTCTTTCCTTTTTTTTAATCCTACCTAAGCTGATGCAGCTGTCACAGCCAATAACTCTTGAATAAGGGAACTGGGCTGCGTTTTCTTGACTGGGAAGTAGGACGGGGTGATGGCTTTTGGCCGCCTTGTGGAAGCAGGTTCGGCCTCTTCCTGGGAGGTGGAGGGGAGAAAGGCAAAGTCCTCGGAACAGGCGAAGAGAGGAGTCGTGGATGTTTTATTTTTCCCAGCAGCTGCAGCTCCTTCTGAGAAGGAGTCGAGGCCCTGTAAGTCCGTGGGAAAGCGGCTTCGGTGTCGCGGCTGTAGGGGGATGGCAGGGGAGCGCCGTTTCGAAGATGGAACTCACTGGGGGGAAAACAAATACAAATAAGCAACTGTTTGTGGTAGATAAAGTGTGGCTTTTTCTCTTTCATCGTTGACTAAAACCTCATGTTCTTTCAGGTGAGGGAGGTAGGAGCCGTAATGCGCTGTCAGAAAGACGTCTTTCAGCAAGGCAGCACCTCTGGATGTTTATCTCCCTGCCATTGTGCTCCGGCGCTTTGAAATGTAAAGGGAAGACGCTGCTAATCACATTGTTGCTTAAAGATCAACAGCCAGGCGAGATGTACTTTGTCACATTTTCTCTTTGGTCTCTCTTTTTCCGTAATGAAAACGGTGACATTCATTCAGACTTGCACGCCAGCACATGGCGGTGGGTTTTTAATGAATCACTCCTGCCCTTTCCCTGGGCTCTGACTGAGGGGCGCAGCCGGAGCAGCCTTTGGAGCATCCTGATTGCCACCGAAACGCAGATCCAGCCACTAGGAGATCAGATCTAGGTATCACGTCTGGTTTCCTCTGGTTCGGATCGAATCCATCCTGTGTTACGTTTTAGTCATATTGTTGAAGTCAGAGAGGATGTGGGATGTTAGCAAAGGCTGAAAAGCAAAAATCTGATTTGGATTTCTTATCAATGGGAGAACAGAGAGATTTAGAGGGTATTAAAAAAGAAGTGTGAAATAAAAGAAATAAATGTTTATTTCTACAAAGAAATAAAACGTATACAAGATCCCTCTTCCTGCCATCATGGTGTAGGCTTGTAAATAACAGAGCAGAAAGGAAGAAGCAAACATGGAAAGCTGGTAGTTTCTTGAAGGGCTGAAGGGAGAGGGATGTTTTCACTTTCCATTTTAAGACAGGAATTTCTCATACTCCTATTTCCTTCACTGTGAGATTACCACAGAGGTCTCCACTTCCACTTCCCACTGTGTCCTGCATGTGGGGAAAATGCAGCAACTCAAGTTGTACAAGGAGCATAAGGAGAGGGAGAGAAATTTAGCTCTTCTCCTAATGCTGATCAGGAAGAGCAAACAAAGAAAAGAGCAGAAATGTGAACCACCAGTTCTTTTCCAGCAAAGGCTCCACTGAGTCTTATTACAGGGATATATCAAAAGCAATAAGAATATTTTCATCTTTTGCCTGCCCAATGGCCAAGGCAGGTGTTGTCAGTCGGCAGTGAGAAGGCTGGGATGCACAGCAGATAAAGCAGAGTAACTGAAGAAACACATCAGTAGCGTATGTGTCAGGCATCGAAATACCAACCCCCACATCAGGCTTTGCCCAAGACTTTTTTGTCCCATTCCCAGCCTCCTCTGGGAACAGCTCCCTGACTCACAGAATAAAAGGCGGTTAAGCGCTTCCTTGGAGCACAGTCAGGGGAAAGCAATGGCTCGTGCATAAGCCACAGTCCCTGGGCAGCCCAGGAAACACCACGCATTTCTGAGCGGCATCAATCAGCTTTTCCTCTGTGGACAGTTTCTATCACTGCCACAGATGTGGGGTGCCCGGTGCAGGGCAGAAGCAGGTCTGTAGATGTCTTAAGGCTCACAGTGAAGCCCTGGCTACCTCAAGGCGTGGTGCTCACAGGGAGAGCAGCCCACCAGTTGCTGAATTGATCTATGTGTGTCCCTGGCAAAGACCACTCCATGGCAATACAGAATTAAGGGGTGAGCTCTCCTTGAGACAGTCATGCTGCCTGTGTGCAGCTGACTTAAAGACGAGGAGCTACATGGTGCTAAGCACACTGCTTGCCTTCAGGGCCCCTTCCAACATGATAAATACTTATTTGGATGGTGCCCTGCAATGTGCAGTTGGATACGACCCATAAATCGTGGTGTTAAATTGGTAAAATAAAAATCCAGTGCTGCGTCAGCTCGGCCTTTGAGAAGGCAAAGCTGATAAATAGGGTTTGATTGGCTCTTTCTACACCGATGCCCCAGAGCAACACCCTCTGCTTGAGTGTGATATTGCTGTGAGCTGACAGTACAAAGGACAGACACATACCCGTGCCAGCCATTGAGCCGGCTGCCTGGATTAACCCTGATTTCCTCTCCTGACACTCCTTTCTTCTGCCGAGGAGGGAAGCCAGGCGTAAGAGCGAGTCCCTTTGCCTGTCATGCTGAGAACGCGGTGCTGGCAGCGTAATTCAGCGTGCTAAGCCCGGTTCTCCCCTCCCTGGTCCCTGCTCCGTGGTGCTCTAACTCCATAAAAGCAGGGGATTTACACCATCTTGCACAAGCAGTGTGAGAAGGATCAGGCTCTGACAGTCCTGACTCCCAGCTTCAGAGAAACAGCTACCTTTCAGCTCTTCTTAAATCCCTGGTGTTTTTTGTATTGATAAGGATTTCCTAGGATATAGGTGAAGGGAGAGCACGTGGGGACAGCATTTTACATGCACTTTTCACATTTAGCCTAAATGCCTATGGGAGGAGTTCCACTGTCTCCAACAGCAGAGCAGCCAGCTCCCAGCCCTCCAGCCACTCCTAGCACCGCTGCTGAGATGGCAAAGTGACAATAAATACAAATCTTATCTGTCTAAAAAGGTGAATTCCCTGTGCGGCAGAAAGGAGCCTCTCCATCGAGATGGCATCTGCACCAGCTGAGGTGACACCCTGAATTCGGCAGCAGTGCAGCCTCACCAGGGAAGGGAAAAGCAAGAGGCACTCACACTTTTCCTACTGCCTTTTGGTGTGTGCCCGAGCAAGCCTGGCTTGTGGCAGTACCAGGGGTGGTACCTGCCCAAAAGGAGCCTTAGCTCTCAGAGGATGCTCTGCTCCTCCCTGCCGTCTGTGTGCTTGCTGGTGGCTGAGCTGACAAGACGCCAGGAATCTGGTGCCAAAACACAGAGCCAGTACACTGCTTTCTTGCTGATCCCTGCTCGCCATCAGCTGGCCCAGGGCTTGCAAGAAATCAGCCCTGGAAGGGAGGATAGTTGTCCAGAGCTGACCAGAAACAAAGGGAAAGATGCTGGCAGCTGGAGGGAGCCACCTCCAAGCCCCTCATTGCCTCTGGAATTCCCCCATAGGCAGGCAGCCCCTATGTGTGCTGGACCTCAGAGCTGCATCCCTCAGCTGTCTGGCTGGGGACTGCATTCCACCCTCTCCAGCTGGCTCGAGGACACTGCTGTATCCTAGTGGGGAGTGACCTGTGTGATGTTTTCATGAACTCTGAGTGAAAGAGATGCAACTTTCCTGGGCATGAATTCACTGGAAGTGCTGAGTAGGTCAGAAATAGGCACTCCCAAACCTGGCTTCTGCTCCTGGTGCCAACATCCCAAAACACATCAAGTCCAGGCTGATGATGGTTATACCCACTGCAGACAGGAGATGGGGTGGGAAATGATGTACAACCACTTACACTGATTGTGGGAGCACAGTGCAGAGCTACAGCACAGGTCAGGCATCTGCATTTCAGCATATACTGCTTGGAAACAAAGATTAGAGACATAGGAATATTTTGATTTTCACTGATTCACCACCCAAAAGGAAAAACTGAAGATGAGGGAAAGGAAGGATATGTCCTTCGGGTTCAGCCCAGCAAGCAGGGCTTTTGTGCAACTCCTTCAGGGGGAAGGAGCTACAAGCAAGTTTGGAAACAATACAACGTTTGAAATGAAGAAGTAGAATGTTTGTGACCACAAAATGTTTTGAATTTTTTAAAACTGTCTCCTCTTGGCGGACCATTGGTTAAAGTCAGCACAAGTGAGTAAACTTCAGCCTGCAAAAATTGCAGCCAGTGCTAAGATGTTGCATAATAGATTGGAGCGGAGCAGGTGTGGGACCAAATGTCTCTGCTAAATGAGAGAGCTTTGCAGGTGATGCTCTGGTTAAGGCATCTGCCAGTAGATAGTCTCTCTCTTGGTGTTTGTCCATCTAAGATAATACTGCAGAAAAACTGTACAGATTACCCTCAAATCAGTAATTTTCTCTATACCTATACGCCTATTTTTTTAATAAAGAAAATTACCTTCATCTCAAATCCAAACTTTTCAGACTGCTCAGTTGGAGCAGAATACTGGAGTCTTCCAATAAATTTTCTCCCTTATTGCTGAAATTTCAGCTGACAAAGAAAGCATCTTGTGCTCCTTTCTCACACATCTAAATTCTGAAGCATCAGCCGTTTTGAAGGGGAGAGATAATAACTCCCTGTTTTTAACATCGAACTCAATACGTTCGTGAAAGGGATTATACAGCACCTCATCCACCCACAGCAAGGGATTGAATGTGATGACCGGGGAGGGCACCTCCACTCTCATGTTTAATTCAGCTGATGTTTCCTGTCTCAAAGGCAGGGAGAAGTGAGTGAGGCATTTACTTGGGTTGGAAGAGGAGGTCAAATTTAAGTTTGAGTTAGCTCGACTTGGCCACCTGCAGTGTTATCCTGGTCATCGTTAGAGAAGAGCTTGGGATCCAGGCCATGTTGGATGGAGCTCTGAACAATTTGTTCTTGTGAAAGGTGCCCTGCCCATGGCAGGGGGTTGGAACTGGATGATCTTTGAGGTCCCTTCCAACCCAAGCCGTCCAATGACTCTACAATCTGTGCTCTGCCCTTGACATTTCTTTCTACCCTCTTACACTGAACCCAAGCAGTTTGTAGCACTGTCCCCATTTTACAGAAGGCAAAAGGAAGGTATGGGGGACAAGGACCCTTGCCAAAAATAGCCAGCATGGTAAGAGCAGAACAGGGGTGCAAACAGCATTCTACTTCCTAATCATGGTCTGCTCCTGAGATGTTGGGTAGAATCTCAGGTGTGTGACCACACCTGGCTGCCTTTGCTTCTATATGCCTTTAGCTTGAACCAGCATATAAAGAAGAAATAAGTCCCAGGTGCTAGTGGGACCTGGCAGGTGGAGAGGTTTCTCTACTCACACAACACAACCTGGGGTAGAGGCAGGGGCCAGTTGTCCTAGTGCAGGACATGGGGAAAATGGGGGGTAAAAGGGTGGCAGGGTGGTGGGAAGAGGAGAAGAAGCAGGTGGTCATGGGGAGAAATGAATGAAAGAGATCAAAAAGTGGGATAAGGAAAGAGAGGAGATTTCTTGGGGACGCGAAGCACAAAGACAAATAATGGTAGTAATGGCGGTGGTCGCGAGCACAAAGAAAACAAAAGGGAATGAAAAGCAAAGGGAGAAAATGAGAATAAAGATAGGAAAGGAGAAGCAGAGGAGAAAGCAACCATCCTCCGTGATGGCTGTTATTTGCAGATAGGAAGTGCTGCCTGCAGAAAAGCTGATTGAGGCTGATTGAGGGAAAGAATGAGCCACATGTGACAGATGTTAGTCACTTTGCGTAATGCCCTACTGGAAGGCACTTGGATTCTGCAGGGATGACAGCACTCAAAGGAACTGCATGGAGCACAGCAGCCCCGGGAGCAGATAGAAAGCAAGAGGAATGGCAGGAGTGCTTGAATCCCCCAGTCTCAAGTTGGGAAGAAAAGAAGAGAGAGATGAGTGGCAGGCTCTGCCTTTTACATATTTCCTGCCTCCCTCCATGCTCGATCGCTCCCTCATCCAAAACCAGGTAAAGGCCTGAAGCAGATGGGAGCTCACACTCCTTCCTGCTGGCAGCAGGGCTGTCTCCATGCCCCTCAGAGCAGCCATCAGCACCCATGCAAATTGTTTCTAAAAAAAATGTCTCAAGCTATTCGTTACTCAGGTGATTTGGAAAGCAAAATTCAGGCAAGAAAAAGAGCCAAAATGACAGTTTAATTGTGCTTTTGTACATCCATGTCTGACATAGACTGCCTTTCCTTACTTCCAATATTTTAAAAAAATCACTAAGCAGCCGATAGCACAAGGCCCTTCATGTGTAAGGCCCTCATGTGCAAGTCTTTTTCTTTTACTCGTTTGCCCCACCTTTAAGAATGCAAGAGGAAAACAAAACTTCTCAGGGACTACTTTACCTTCAGTGTTTCCAGTGAAGCAGCTGCCGTATTAGATCATATTCAAATAGAGCCCCAAAGAGGTCGGGAGCAGCATATTAGCTGAACTGTTTATCTGCAGCCAGCCAAGGGGGGGATGGTGCTGCTCAAATCAATTTTCTATGCTCCGACTGGCCCATCTTCTTGACACTTAGATGTCACTGTACCACTGGTGATAAAAAGGCCTGCCAAAAAAGGATGGATTTGGATTCACGCAGGGTCCTACAGAGCCAAATGAGAATTGACAATATTAGTCTTTAGGACAATTTTACAGATAAAATTAACCAGAAGAATAAATTTTCAACAGTTCACTTAGTCTAATCTGCTTTCTATTGCATTGAATCTTACTCCCATCCACTGTTGCCATTTTAATACTTGCAAGCAATGTTGTTTTTTTCTTTTTTTTTTGTTTCATGGAATAAAGATCAGGCACATAAACCAGAATACACATCACCATGAAATGCCTGTCAAAAAATAACACACACCTGGTTTCTGTAAAAAGGAGGAGGAAGTCCCTCACATAGATTAAAAGCAAGGAGAAAAAGTATCAGCATATTAAATTTGGGCCTGAGGTATAGTCTTTGATATGATCTGAACCTTAACTTTCCCTAAGTTCATCTGGCTTTGGTCTTAATATTATTATTTGGATAACTGAAGAGCAAAGGCTGAATCTCAGTTCCAGATCTGGTTTTGAATTAAAAATAGCCGACAGAAAGTTCAAGACTATCCATATTCTATCTTACCTCTGTTATAAACTATGTGGGACCTTGTACATCTGTGACTATTGTTCATGGTACTAGAAATCAGAAACTCTCCAATTTCATAATAATAAAAAACACATGTGCAACATTTTCCATCCCTCAGTACTGCACAAATGACCAAGTCTCACAACGAGCCTCTGAAATGTTTTCCCTGTGGCAGAGATGACATTTCATCAGGCGGTTGACTGTGTTGGTCAAGGACATTCAGACCATTCAAAAGCAGAGGTTGGGGCTGTGTGGCAGAGCCAAGGCAGGTGGGGATAGCTGCATCTAACCTCTAATACACTGCATTACACATCAGTCCTCTCACGCTTTTCTTTTACATATTTGTACAGAAGTTTTCCACATCTCTGGCTGAATATTTAGGGAAGAATTTCAAAAACTGATTCAGCTGGCTGTCAGAATGGAGCTGGAAGAAAATACTTGGAGTTTGGCTATGCTGAAACTATTCTGCCAGCACCTACTTTGAGAATTTTCAGGGCTTGAATCAGGAATCTCAGCACTTGCCACGGAAAGAGGAATAATTTTTTTGCTAGCCCTGTGCAAATTGACCCCAATGTGGGTCTGCTCTAACCCTCTGAAGGACAACCTTCATTCCTGCCTCAGCACAGCCTGGGGCAAGCAGCGGCTGCAGTCTCACAGGTCCAAGGCTGCTTTGCCAGGGCTGGGCCCAGGGCAGTGGCAGCAGAGCCAGATTTTCCCTGCACTTGCTCCTCTGGGGTCCCAAAGGCAGCAAAGGAGCTGGATGCTGGAGATGTAGCCATCGACAGGATGTCACAGGTTTTCAGTGCTCATTGCCTGGATAGGAGTGGGAAGTGCCAGCCTTAGCACACAAGAGAGGCAAAGAGAGCCCCAGGCTGGGATAGATGAAGAAGGACATTAACACAAGGAGCAGATGAGTATGAAAGTCACACAAGGCACCCCAGGGGACAGAGGTCAGTTACCACCTGTTAAGAGGCCCCAGTCATCTTCAGACCCCTCCCATCCCTCTAGATGCTTTGCTGCAGCTACCAGGCACACCATTAGCTCAGCTGGTGGAGATCACTGCCAAAAGCTCTCCAGGGCCAAAGCACCACTTATAGGTTGGCAGCCTTTCTTCTGCTTGTATCTTTGCTTGCAGAGGGGTTCTCCCTTCTGCTTTTCAAAAGCTGCTAACAGCACAATTGGAAAAAGAAGCAACTTGGACCATGCTGAGCATGTAAAAGGGAGTACTGTCATCAAATGACCTCTGCAGCTGGGTTTGGTACCTATGGGTACAACCACCAGACAAACAGCCAGGGAGTGAGGTGAAGCATGGGGCACAGGACCACATTCACTGATGAATTTTACCTCTGCTCCTTGAGTCTGACCCAGAGCAGATGACAAACACTACAGCAGCCTGGGCTCCTCCTGCTATCCCTACTATCTATCTCCAATACTACTCCAGCAAACCTTAAGCCTTTAAGCTGTACCTCATGCTATGCCATAAATTTTCATACCATAAAAGTCAGCTCTGGTGTGCTGCAACATGGCCTTCCTGTTACTTAGGTTGCTTTAAACTGGAAAAAAATGTGCAAGAGGTCATAGTAATATTTTAGGACTGCAGGGCCTTTGGGCCCAGAGAAGACCCAAGGCTGTATTATTTAGGCACAGCAACTCTGCTTTACAGGAAATACCAATGTACGAACTGTTTCGTGTCCCTTGTCTTGGGGACGTGAATCAACCCCTGCACTCTTTTATTCTACAATACTGATGTATGCTTCATTTCTGGATTACAATACTGGGAAAGCAGGCAAGGCAGCCAGAACTCCTCATCCCCCATGGCTGTAGGCTGCACTGAGTTTATGTCCTTCATTGGCACCATGCAGAGAGGCAGCAGGCAGGGAAACACAGGGGGTTTGGACGCTGCTATCTGAATCCCCTTTACAAAGCCAGCAGTAAAACCACAGGCACTTCCAAAAAGCAAAACTCAACTTTTGGTCCAGAGCTGGATATGTGTTCACTTCTGCATTTGGAAAAACAATGCTGCTGTCAAGGGAAAAAAAACCTTAAAAGCCACTGGCCAAGAATTTTCATCCCCTGGTGCTCAAATGGACAGTGCTGGGGGAGGCAGAGGGGTTTGCGCAGAGAATTAGGCTGCTGCTAATTAATCAGGACTGATGTATCCTTCAGTGCCCAAAATGGCCATTGGTAGTGAGGATGACAGAAGGAGGTGTTACCATCACGGGATTAAGGTAAAAGGCTTGACACACTGATTTGTATCCTTTACTACCACAGAGCTCAGACTGGATATTTTGAAAGTGTTTTAACCCAGTATTTATACAGGTTGCCATGACCTGGGTGATAAAGTCCCAGTTTATGGAGCACTGAGTTTGTGAGATGAGGGGTTAAATCTGCTCTCTGTCTTGTGGTGGGAAGCAGGGCAGCCATAATCTGGTGCAAAGTGTGAAATACAAGGGAAAACCGAGTGTTCAAATTGGCCACCTGAAATTAGAGACAAAATTTTCCAGTTTTGTCTCCTTTCTCTCCTCTGTATTCAGCACTTTCCAAAGAGAGGCAATAATCCCTGTGGGGGTCAGCCTCTGGCTGTCAGTAAAATGTTTGGGAGCTAATGTGGTGAGCAGCCTGGCTTTCAGCAGGGATAAAGAGAGATGCTGAGCAGCTGCCCACCAAGTGACCATCCCACAGCCATTCCCAACAGCAGGGGTGGCAGCACCCTCTGAACACAGGCACCTGTGGACAGATGCGTGATAGGGAATCAAACCAGGAAGTGTGGAGAGCTGAAATCAAGAGACACACTGGACAACACGGCAGGAAAAGGAAGAAAATACTCTTTGCAGTAGATGGAAGGAATTGTAGCGCCTGGATGGGCTCGCACTCACTGCTGGCTCCAGTCAAATTGATTTCCCTGCCTCTGCTCTGCCAAGTAGCAGCACAGCACTGAGCTCCTGGGCTGTTCAAGGAGGAAGTATGCTTGTCTTGAATTGCTTTTTCTGGTGCTTTCTCCTCCTTTTTCTTCCAGCAGGTTTTTCCCCTCCGCTGGAGTTTCTCGCAGGTTTTGGCAGCCCAGATCACCCCTGGAGGGCTTCACCTCTCCTGCTAGAGGCAGTCAGAGGCTCCCTGGGTTGGCAGCTGTCTCGGTACCAGTGCTTTTGGGGAAGGGCTCAGCTGGCAGCTGGCAGCTCCCTTCTCCTTATTGCAGCCCCAATTTTCATCTCCCAGCACAATTTCCACTCCTGCTTCAACAGAGCCAGAGCCAGAACAGGCAAAAACCCAGCCTGGGAGCCTGGTCTTCCTCTAGCAGCTCAGTGTCTGTGTCCCTAAGCTTGGGAATAGAGGCAGGACCCCGTCACAGGCATCCCAGGTGCTGGATCACTTGCTTGCTTTGGTTGCCAGCTTCCCAGCACGGCTTTCCAAAAGGCATCTGTGTATCCAAGGTGCCAACAGGCAGTGTCTGCACGTGGTCTGAGTTTGGAATAAACTGCAATAGAAATGCATTCAGGCTGGAATAGGTCCCTTACACTTCAACAAGGCCAACTGGGGACTCAGCCTCTCTATTTTGCTCTCCTGCAGCCCATGCTAATGCTCAGGTAGAGACAGAGCCTGCCCTCAGAGAAATCTCTGCGTGGCTTGTTTTTTTGAAAGACATCAGCATTTCCTCAGGGACAGGAGGGTGAGAGCTGCCACCCAGCTGTACCTTTATTAGTGCAATTTTCTATTCTCTCCCTCCTGAAAGAGATTTTCTGTCTGCCAGAATAACCCCAAAGTGCTTAAATCTAGCAGTTCTGACAGGAGCTAATCAGAGCTCATACCCCCACACTTTGCACCACTTTCTGCTTTCCAGCCAGACTCCAGGCTCAAATCAGTGCATGGCAGGGGATGGGGTGTCAGTGATGCAGTGGGAAAGGGATGGGAAAAGGCTGTGTGTCCAGAACATGGACCATAGAGAGAACAAGCATATGAGGAGATGCACAAATGGAAACCGAGGGAGTGGCACATCTGGTTTCTCAGGAAAAACTCAGTACTTTCATGGGGAAGAAGACATTTCTGGTGAAAAATCTTCAGGCAGAAACCCAACTGTTCAATGACATCCAGGTCTGCCAACTGATTCCCACCAGTCCTAACCCAATGTTGGTTTTTCCTACAGAAATTTCAGGAAATTTCCATCCCGGTTTCATGATACCACACGGGCCTGACGGTTCAGGGTACGCTAAGCTTTTCTCAGACCTGGCTGCATGCATCTCTCTGTAGGGTTAGCTCATGAAGAAGCCACAACCATTGCACCCCTGGAGGTGACTAAGTCCCTGTTTTAAACCAGGGAACCCTGCATCGTGATAGGTGCTCTTGGGGGCTCAGACCCTTGCCAGGATTATCAAGGAGGAGGGTGTGTTAAGACAAAGGAATTCTTTGCCTCTCTTCATGAAAGAGGTGGTGTTAAATAAGACACTGTGTTGCCAACATGAAAGATTAACAGGAGCAATGTGGCATGTTTATAAAAAAAACCCCTAAGCAGACTTCTCTTTCTTCTTTGCTCTTAATTATAGGAATGTTTTTTAAAGCATAGGTAGAAGCTATTACAGACAGAGCAACCTGTAAAGGGAGAATCTTTAGGCAAGGCATTGGAAGTACTGTTAGAAGTGCTGTTGCAGGTGAAAAAAAGGAGTCAAAATAAAAGAATGATCACAGAAGGATGGAAAATGCAGAAAAGAGGAATGATGCAGTGGGGGAAAATGAGGACGAGACTATGTTGCAAGCCTGGAAGTTGGTCTGGAGACTCTGCAGCCTCAGGCTTATTTATGCTGGGTTTGTGACAGGGCACCACCAGTTAATGGCTCACCTTCGAAGCCTGGCTTGACCCATTACTGTCATAGGCAATGGCAGAATTACAAATCCTAAATCCTATTACCAATTTCGGAGGTGTTCGGATGTGAGAGTTTTATTTAAAGGCTCCCTTTCAATAAAAAGTGGGCAAACTGTGATCAAGGGGAGGGAATTGTCTCTATTTTTGTGATTCACATCTCCTGGCACCCACAAAATATGCATTTCCATGCTCTGATCTGTGCTGCTGTGAAGGACACAGCTGAGAACAGAGCAGGGAGCTGCCGACTAAAGGGTGAAAGAAAGAAAGAAAAACACAGTTACATTTTATTCTTCCTAACATTTTGTTAAATTGGTTCAGCAAGCTTCCCTGAGTCTGGGGAGCTGGGAAGGGGAGGGAGAGAAACTTCATTAAGTGAAAAATTCTCAGAGATAATTGGGAGGCATGGGATAATAGTGGCAGCCTTCATTGTGCTGGGAAAGGAGGGCACTTGCTCTGTGTTTGTTAATTGAAGAAGCCAAGAGCATCTTTCTTCAGGGCCAGGGCTCAGGCTGGAAGGCTGAAGGAGATGTATATTTTTGCTGGTTTAAATAGACATTAGGGGGCTCCATTTTTTAAAAAATAAGCCTCTCGAGTTGCTTCGGCAGCCGATCCAAACAAGCGCGAGCAGCTTGGGCTGAATCCTCCCCCACCCTTCGCACTCGCGCTCTGGTCCAGGGCTTGCTCGGCAAAACACTTCAGCCAGGGGAGGTGGGGACCCTGCCAGGACGAAGTGGCTCCTGGAGGGGACAGAGAGAGGGAGGGAGTGAGGGGGGAGGGAGACGGAACTCCGCAGCCCGGCAGAGGCACAAGAAATCTTCAGAGACACGGTGCCTGTTCTGTGCAGCGCTGCTTGCCGACTCTGAAAATTAAATTCTCCCCACAGTGCAAGTTTGCAGCTCTATCATGCAGACATCGGAGCTTTGTTAAATAAGTTTGCAGTTCTGATCACTGTGGAATAGATGAAGATCGGGCATCTTTCTAAAGATGCTCTTTTTTTGTAAACACCTCTGTGCCTGGTGATATTATTTGCACATTTATCCACTTGGGCCCTAAAAGTATTTAGATTAAAAAAAAAAATCTGTATCTGACTAATTAAAAATCATTACCATCATAATGTCGTCTTAGTTTTATGAATACTCCCTTGTCTGTCTTGACTTTTTCAAGCAAATCAGAAACATTTTGGATCTGAGTCTTATTTGCCCTAAGGCCCGTTTACTCCATGCAGGAAAAGCCAATCAGCCTCAGAAGGAGAGCACATGAAGGCTGCACCCACTGCAAGCCTTTCCAGCTCTTGGAGTGGCACAAAGAAATTGCAGCTTAAAAAAACCCTAAACAATTCTCGAACATGTAATGCTGTGCAATAGGCTGGGTCCCACAAAGTGCCCAGGAAAGTATTTTTGCCAACATCAGTTATTGTTTTTCCCCACAAAGCCCTTGTAGGTCTAGGTCTGTTGCAACAATTAGTGATGAATCACTACTGGGAGTTTGGGACATCCATTGGAAAGGCTCCCAATAACCAGTTACCAGGAGAGCGCCAGGGCACACAGCAACATCATGCTTCATATTCTCTCTATTTTTAATGGCGAGTGGAGAAGGGTTACACTTTAGTTCTGCATATACTGTGTCAGGGTAAAAAAATGTTCTTTTCTGGCAGCACTGAATCAGCACACATCCAAAATTTGCCTTCTTCCGCTGCACGTGCTGCCCCCATGGAAATCAGTGAAAGCCTCATGCAGACATACGAGGGCAGGATTTATCCCATAAATCACATCCCAGATCATAAATATATGCTTGAACCCTCCCTTAATATGATTCATTAAGAAGGAGCTTTTACGGTTGGGGTGGTTTTAATTATCATTGTGTAATTTTATTGTTATTGTTTCCATTAAACATTAACAAACATTCCTTATTTTTGGTTAACAAAGATCTTTCTTAGATTGCACAGTAGTTAATGAAAAACACATAAACACATGCAGAAAGATACCAGGACTCTCATTCAATTAAATATAAAACTTAGAGTAGAAGATCTATAAAAATCCAGATTGTAATGAATCATAAATAAAATATGGAAAACTAACAACTGCCTTGGGTAAAGTAGAAAATTTATAGCCCGAAGATTTGCATTTTTAAGGTTTGCATCATTGTCTGTGTTTTGTTCACTACCACCCACAGAAGATGCTCGTCCTCAATGCCAGAGCCTCGGCCTCAGCTCATTTTCTTGGCTTCTCTAGGCGAGCCCTGCAAATGCCACCAAGCCCTGAGTTAAACCTGCCTTTGACCAGAGTGATCTCCAAGCCTCTGAACTTGGAACTGAAGCCACTTTCTGATCAATGAGTGAGAAGCCACAAGCACACCGGGTTTCCCAGGTGTTTGGCCACTGGTGGGATGGGGACATGTCCAGTAAGGTTGTCCCTACACACACTGTGGTGGATGCAGCTGGCACCCCCAGGCAAGGCTCTTCTCCTACACATGTTGGAGGAGAAATACAGAGAGAACAGCTGGCTCCTCATTCTTGGCTTCCCCCACACCAAGAGAGAGGGTTTTCAGCCATTTGTTAGGCTGAGGTTGCCCTGTTTTTCCAAATGGGTCTGGGAAAAATTTGGCTGTAACTTACAGCCAGTGATTGGCAATGGTAAGAAATGAGATACATAAAAGGCCAGATACTGACACACAATCCCTGAAGCCACCAACATCCAAATGAACTGTTGTTGAGAGATATGAAGTAAAAAGAGTTTAGCTATGTTAAAACAAACCCACTAGGATGCAATAGTTGAACAATCCCATAAGGACCATTACTCTTGGGATAGTTATCAAAGCCATAGCTGGTACATGCATGGACTCCTGCCCATTGGATTGTGTTGAGCCACTTAGTTATACCAGCCTCAAAACTCATATTCCAGCCTTCTTCAAGATTAACCCTGACATTTCAGCTTCACAAGTTCAACAAAAAGTCTGGAAGTTCTTCTAATGTTTATCCCAATGAAAGCAAAGCAAACTGGTCTCCAGACCAGAGGCTTTGCTGGAAACACCAGAATGTCAGCATTGAAAGAGTTAATGGGTGAGAGAAGTAAAAGGATTTGCTAACAGAAAAGCTCTGAGGCATCTGCTGGAGTTAGGGGTGTGTGTCAGCCTGTCTGACACAGCCATTACCACGGTGACAGAGTTCTCCCAAAAACACAAAAAGCGGACAAGCTGGATGAGTGCCTGAGGAAAGCAGGAGTCTGGAGATGGCTCCAGATGGAGACGATTTGGCCTCTGTAGGTGGGGCTTGGTGCTGGTACTGGGGGCCAACTAACGTAATAATTAGTCTCGTGAGCTCTGTAGTCTTTTCCAGCTGGACAGATGTTTCAGGGGCTGGAGCCAGCTGTTGAAAAAAATGGAAATCCCTGGGAGTTTCACCCAACCTAACCTCATCTCCACTGCTCCAAGGAACGTGTTATGGTGCAGAGAGCTGCTGCCTGCAGTATTTGCAGGAATGGTTGTAGAGAGCCTTGAGAAACAAGGCTTTCCCAGGCAGCCCAAGGTTTTGAAAAACGTGTCCGTGTGTCTGCTGCAGCTGTTTGGACAGGCAGGAGCCTACATGTGACTATTAAAGAAGGAACCCCCTCAGCTGCTGGCAGCCAGAGCCCTGGGAGGGAAGGGCTTGGGAGCCCTAGGCAAGCCAAGATCTGGGGCCAGATGGGGTTTGCAAAGCACTTAGGAGGACTGAGACTGGACATAATGGGCAAGCAGGGAGGGCTGTACACACCTTTGGGCTTGAAGGGGCCTGAAAGGATGGGATGGGGAAGGTGGGAGCAAGAGAAGTTGGGATGGGAGCAATGGGAGCCTGGTGGGGAGAATTTGGGGTATTTGGACCCCAGAGCAGGAGATAAGGACTACAGGGGTAGTGGGTCATAGTTTGTTGGAGTTCCTGAGGACAGTCAGCATTTAGGCCCTTGTCAGTCTGCTCCATGCAAGCATGCAAGGAAATCCTAAGCTGGGGCTACTTCAGCTCCTATGCAGCACTGATGATGCAGGGAGCCCCGCTTGACCAGGATCCAATGCTGCCACAGGGAGGCTGTAGAGTCAGATCAGGGATTTGTGGCCCCAGAGCAGGAGGAGAACTGACTTTCAACACACTGGATCGCCAACACTGTGTCCAATCAGGCCAGCAAGGAAGTTTTAAGCAAGGGTCAACTCACACGAAGCAGTGGGGTTGACTGCGCTGGGGTTTGCACCTTTCATAGCAGGCTGTTTTCAGTACATTTTTTTCCCCCTCTATCTCACCCTTCTGCTAAGAGGAACTCACAGTTCAGTGCTCCCGAGGGAACAAGCTGCTGCAAACAGGGAAGCAGCGAGCTGCACGTGTGACCAAAACAGTTATCCTTCAGCTCAGCAGCGGGAGCGCGGCTCTGACGGCCGAGCCACGTGAGTCTCCTCAGGCTGAGCCTCTGCGGGCTGACACTGGCCGGGCTGTAGCTCCTGGCACCAGAGCAGCGGTTATGCCGTTCCAGCGCGGCTAGCGAGTATTACAGAACAAGTCAGAAGTATGCTCGACAAACCACAGGCTTAAAAATAAGGGAAAACACATTTCCTCTCCTCACCAAGGTGGGAGAGGATAGTGTTTCCTCAGGCATTGCTTTGCTAGCACAATGAGGATGGGTCCGAGCCAGTAAGTGTTTGAAAGTGCAGACAAAGCCAAACGACTGTGTTTGGGAGCACAGGGTGGGGCCACCTGCCCGGAGAAACTTCTGTGTTCATAAGTAGTATGAGCAGCAAGTTATGGTCAGGATGGAGATACAGGTGAGGATTTTCATGGGTAGCATGCACACCTACCACATCGTGAAAGTTAACACTTCTGTATCACTCTTCTTTAAGTAGAAAGAAACATTTTCTGTTCTACCCTTTGATTGGGTGAAATAATTTTCTAGTCCTGTTACTTTCCTATTAGGCACAGAGCTGATAAAGGTTACCTTGGATATATCGCTAGGCATATTTTAACTCTGTGTTTTCTGGTTTTAATCCAGACCTCCAGGACTGAAAGGGGACAACATTAAGTATATCAGTGATTTATATGCCAAGAGTCTTTTTTTGTTTTCTTAGACTATTCAGTTTTGAAGGCTCGTTTACAGATTATTTACCATGGTCTCTGATGTCCAACTCCAATATCAAGAAGATGGACTGCAAATCCTTAATTATACTTGCATGTCCTGTATGTGCTAAGAACCCATAAAACAAAACACACGCACACTTCAGACTTGTAATAGTTTGATGAAGATTTCTAAATTTTTCAAGCTGCCAGTCCATTTCAAAAGATGGATTACTCTTCTTAGGATTTCATCTACCTAATTATTTCAGTCCTGGTTACATAATCACCCCATATTTTCTTCCTGCCACTGCCCCTGAGTAGCGCCCAGAGTTCAAGGGAAATGGTGTTACTCCTTAGCACAGAGGTGACAGGCAGCAATGCCTGGGCTGCATTTGCAGGAAGGTGCTGTTAGGGAGGTATGTGGTATACAAAGCCCAGGGACACCACCTTAGTCCCAGTGCTTCTGCAGGTGTCAGGCAGGCAGATAAGAGCACAGAAAAAGCATGTGTGGGTGCAGACCTAAGCATTTTGCAACCCAAATCTATCATGGCAGGAAGCACAAAACCATGATACGATGACGGGTATCACTGTGCTTAAGTGTCTGCAGTGCCTCGTTTGAGAACAGTCACCTATTGACTGATCACATGGCCTCATAGACTCATTTAGGTTGGAAAAGACCTTTAAGGTCATCAAGTCCAACCATTAACCCAGCACTGTCAAGTTCACCCATAAAGAATGTCCCGAAGCACCACATCTACACATCTTTTAAATACCACCAGGGATGGTGATTCAACGACTACATGCTGGGGTCCTGCTGCCCTCACTTCCCGTCTGGACTCTGCAGCAACAACAGGTGGCATTTCAAGTAAGACTTAGGAGTAGAAAGCTGCGTAATAGTTTCAAACCAGCCCAGGAAATTGCGGGAATGTCCAAGAGAGAGACCTGTTCCATAGCACGGCTATGGTTCAAACAAAGCAGCAGTGTGATCTGAGGATGTCTTGCAGCTGGCAGCCTTCAGCTCAAGGCTTGAAGGCACATGGGTATGTGAATCTACAAGGAGGGTTTTGTCTGGGCAGAGGGGAGGATAAGTGCTTTCTCCTCTGGATCCTCAGAGGTCTGCGTGGTAAGGGATAAGTTGTTCCTGCGTTCCAGATACCAGTGAGGCTCCCCAGATACAGAGTTCCACACCAACTCCAAAGTTTTTTAAAGTAAAATGTGAGAGCAAGCAAGCCTTTTTATTAGTATGACACTACAACTAAGACTTCTGCTGTTTATAAACATAGTCAGGGCTCTTAATAATTTTTGCAGGAAGAAAAATTAACCCTAACTGCAGCACTTTCCTTCTGAAGCTGGTCATACCATGGATTGAACAACACAGAAAGACTGGGCTTTAAGTTTCTCTTTTTTCCTTTCCCCTCCCTGACAGTGAATGGCCTTTATTAGCACTAGAGCTGTGTAAATCCTCTATTCCATCACAGTCCAACCAGAACACCTGCCATTCATTTTTGGTGGAAGGAGGAGTTACGCCATGCATTTGAAGCCTCCTGGCTGGCGGAATGCTGGCTGGTGCTCTCCCTGCTGCCTGCACCACAGCGGGCCTTGTGGGTGTCCCATTTGCACTGGGACCAGCCCAAAATTTCCACAGGTCAGAGGCTGAGGTGCCCATGCTTAGGAGAAGGGATGATGGGTGCTTCTCCTGCTCACGACTGTGCAGTGGGATACAGCAAGCAAGGGGAGCAGCTTAGGGCCTGCAGTACACTGGTACACCCTGGTGTGGGTTTGATGCATCAAGATCCAATCAATTCCAAGATTAGCATAAGTCTGGGCAACAAGTTCAGAGGGACACGTACCTCACCTGGTGCTCGGTGCTAGGGCAGCTTTGGGGGCCTGGTGGGTGGGGGTACACAGCTTGACCCTACACGTGCCCTCTCTGGGCACCCTGCACAGCAGACATGCTGCCCTTTGGCTGATCCTGCAGCCTGGAGCAGAGCCAGGACCTCCTCTGTGGACCTTTGAAACCCCCTGCCCTCCCAGCACAAGCATGGGCCTTTAAGCAGTGGGGGGTGGGAACAGAGTGGGAAGGAGGGGGAGCACGGGAGAAGGCAGCAGGAGGGGAACGGGGTGTGGAGCAAGAGAGGAGCAGAGGGGTAGCAGGAGGGAAGCAGAGGGAGAGCAGGAGAGGAGCAGAGGAGGAGCAGGGGGAGATCGGGAGGAGAAAAACACTCCTCACTGTCCAGGCCACAGGGTATCCCTCTCCTCTTACTCCCTGCCAGAAAGAGGCGTTTGTTTCCAGTGGATGAATTGCAGCCCCTACACCTATGGTTATCAGCTTCAATATATTTTAAATTTAGCCTGCATCATCTGTGTATACATCCAGCACAGAAATACGTTTTTCTACAGCCTCAGGGCGGTGGCAGCAGCCCAGAAGAGGGGAGCAGGGCTGGCTGGGGAAGCTTTACAGCCAGGCTGATGATCCAATTAAGTCAACAAAGCGCCCCAGTGATGTGATATGAGGGTTCAGGAGCTGGGAGTAAAGAGGGAACTGTGGTAGAAGGCAAAGGCAAGCATACATATGGAATAAGTTATGGGGGAGACGGTTGAGGCAAAGTGCAGAAATGAGTTCAAGAGATGCCTGGGCTTTTCTCAAGAGGAGGAAAAGGACTCGAGGGGGTCTGCTTGAAAAAGCAGGAAGGGGGGATTAAGATAAAGCCAAAAGAGGGAAGCCTGCTGTGCTGACTGGCCTTTGCTTGTTCCTGGAGCACATTTTTCCCTTTTTTTTTCTTTTCCTTTTTCATTTGACTGTAGAAGATATTAATGTAATTAAAAGACACAGGAACTACCGGAGAGATCAGCAATAAGTTAAGGGTGAGCAGAAGGGAGTAGGAGTGGGAGCTACCTAGCAACCAATGCACAGAAGCCAATAAAATGTGCAGATAGGCAGCATCCAGAGGAAAAAAAAAAATAAAGCCCAGGACCATGAAAGACAAGCTCAGACATTGCATCCCCAAAGTCGTACAGCGTAAGCAGGAGAGTTGATGACCATGCAGCAAGCTGAAGGATGTCACACCAGGGTCCTGGCACAAATTCCCACCTGTCCCCATCTCTCTGTTTCTGTGGCCCTGTGCCACAGCTTGGTTGTGTTGAGCCCTGGGTGAGGGCTCCACTGGGTTGGCCAGGGCGGCAGTAGCAGACGGAGGTGAGAAGCACAGCTCCCTGCACTGGGTGGCCAAGGCTGCTGGAGCCCAAGGCAGCAGGATTGAGACCTGGGAACCCCTGTCTATAAGTAGCAAGGCTATTTTGGTCTCTGTTTAATCCCCAGGGATGGCAGCATCCCCTCACGACCAGGAGAAGCCTTCCCAGCGGCACCACAACCCCACCTCAGTGGGGGTGAGCTGTGGAAGAGAGGGGAACTGGTCCACAAAGAGTGTCCCTGCTATGCTTTGACCTGCTTAAGGGCTTTTTATAAAATTCATTTGCAGTTAAAGCCATGCGACCTTTCATTTCAGGCAAGACCTCATGTTTGATCCTGTAATTGTGGCAAGATTTCTTTTTTTTAAGAATACAGTTTTACAGAAAACGACACCCAAGAACTGCTCATCCTCAGTTTCGCTGCACTTTTGGGAAAGACAGTAGCCTTTCTCCAGTAAGCCAATCCACTCTTTCCATTCTGAGCCTTAACTTCATATTTTTATTACTGTATTTAAAACTTGTTTGGCTTCAAAGTGTGATGAATTTTCCTAAAAGGTCAAGCAAAATTGGACAAGTTGTCTTTTAATTTACCAAGCTTTAAAAAAAAAATATCATTTAACCAGGTCTGAAAATTCACCCTGTGTATCCTTTCTTTAATGTGGGACTTTATTTACTAAACTGCTGTTACTGTACTGCTGAGTTTTTCACCCAGGTGAAGAATGTTGACAAACAATCTTTTTTAAAAATATGGCATAGTTAAGTAGTTGAGAGATAAGGAGGGAGAAAGAAGGTTTTGCCCTCATGAGTCTGGTTACAGCTGATGTCTCCTCCACTGTCACACATGTCACCTTGCCATGGGCTTTCTCCCAGGCCCTTGGCAGAAACAGCCATGGGACTGAAGAGGAGAGCTAGAGCTCCACTACAAGTTTCAGGGCTTGACCCCATCCTCATTTTTATTTGGCCTCCACTCTCGCATGTTGCCCCATATTAACACCGGTAGCTTCTGCCATGGCTTCCCTTGGTACACTTGCATCGTCACGCTGGCAGGATCAGGGACTTGTTTTGGAGTAATGGATTTGTTGCAGAATTATACCTAACTAGCTGTGTCTTCTGCAAAAAAAAAAAAAAAAAAAAAATTGGTTATGCTGGTTTTTGAGTTTCAGGCCATTAAAAATTACCCAGAATGTACAGTCACTCAGTAGCAGCTTCGTAGATAAGGATTTAATTATAATCCCTGCACTCACTTATACTCTTTGAATACCAAATGTATTTTGTGATTGCTTTCAGAGCACACTATTTTTTTTCCCCCAGAAATTTGAAGGCAATTGAGCAATTTTACAGTCTGGAGTCCTGATTCAGCAGCCTTCCCTGTTCAGCAAAGAAATGATGTGCTTAATTCCAATGGGACTTGGGCATATGCCTAATTGGAACCAACGTTTAAGATCACATTAAAATTAATATCTTAATTTTTGTACTACTTTTGTGCCCCTGTGTGGAACACAATTTGATTCCATAACTCAAACTTTTATACAAAGAGGGTTTTGTTAAATCTCCACTTCATTGCAGATGTTCTTGCAGGTACTGCACAAAGCCCAGAAGGCTTAATGGAAACTTTACATGCAGTCTGTATGTAAAATACTTTGAATATGTTCTGTGTATTACAACTTATGTATGTATGTATGTTTGAATATGATGCATGTATTCAAAGAGGGAAGAAGAGAAAAGGAGACTTCAGAGATACCCTTAGGGGTTTAGCCAAGCAGTTCAGCATAAGGATAGCTGAGAGCAAGCTTGTAGCTGGAAATTCTCCCTGGTTCATGACAGCTTCCAGCTTCTTTGTGTTGTGTTTTTTCGTGGTTTTGTTTTTTTGGTTTTGGTTTGGGTGGGTTTGTTTGTTTGCTTGCTTGCTTTTGGTTTTGCAGCATTTCTTGGTTTACTTTGGCTTCCCCATGTCACATCCCGATCTTGGAGAGTTAGCACCCACTGACTCTGTCGGAGACCCAGGTTAAAGTGCAAGCTCTGGTCATCTAAAAGATTTTTACTCAGTCTTTCCTTGTCATAATCACTTGGCTACTAGCCAGGCAGGCCTGATATTATATCCTTCTCCAGCTTTGGCTTTAAGGAGAAATTCCATCCTTTTCTCAGTGAAGGTTTATAGCAGCTGCTGTGCTTCTGGGGAACAAATCAGCTCTGATGAGCTTGCACTGTCTCATGGAAAAGCCATTTTATTCAAAAATTTCTAAGTAAGCCACAGCCAGAACTCTGGGCTTTGTCCCCGTGCTCTGAATGATGCATGATCTGCAGGCACTGGGTACTGTGCTGAGCTGCCAAAACCTGCTGACCTGGAGGTGACTGGAGGGCAGAAGTCCTGTCCCTGGGATCCGTCCTCTCTCCTGTCTTCTCATCCAGTGGGATCTGGAGAGGAAAGACAGTTTGCAAACAGTCCCTGGAGAATATGTGGGGAGCATCATGATCACTTAAACAGGGTGGGTTAAACCAACGTTTGTGAGCTAAGCCCCCCTCAGTGCTGTTAGTGCAGATTTAGGGGCACTAATAGAAATGTGTGGGGTAAGCAGAGAGTGCACATGGGAAAAGGTTCCAGCAGTTTTGCCCTGCTTCCATCAAACATCTCAGCTTCACTGGAGAAAGGGATAACAAGCCAGGGGATGAGACTCTGGTTACATGCACGTTCAAGAGGGAGAGTGCCTCAGGTAAGAAAGAGGAACTCCACTTTGGACTGGAGCTGTGATTTTGCACACTTGCACATTAAAGGGCAGCTAAACTTCGTCTGAATTTTCCCCAACAGGTTTTTTTATGATCAGCTGGACCAGCATGGAAAATTATTCCCCCCAACAGTTGACTTCATTACAGAAAAACACTTATGGCTGTTTCAAATTGCAGTGTCCTTTATGCCTCTGTTGTCTGCTACAGACTTACCAAGGAGAGGAAGAGAAGGAACTCAGGGCTCTGGGAGGGCTGTATTTCTCTGACCCTGAAGTGCCCTAACTGCAGAGCTTTGCTCTACTTGTGTTCATCCTCCCTCTTCCCAAGAGCAAATCGAGTTGAAGTACTGAGAGACTTGCCAGGTGGGAACCATGGCTCTGAACCCCCACATCATCCCAGAGCCAGAACATCCTTATCCAGCAGCCTCTATGCTGTGAATAACGGCCAGCGCATGTCTCCCATGCAAGTCTGCCATGTGCTGGATCTTGGTTCTTTCAGAACACCCTGCTCACTACAGACCATGCCATCGGGCCCCTAAATCACAGAGTGTCTCCCCAGCATCTACTCAAATCAGAAGAATGCACTGCTTCCCAGCTCATTTAATGCCCCTTCCTGTGGAAGACGTCAAGCTTTGAGGAGCTGGGCAGTCTATAGGGCAGATGGCAATCCCCAAGGAAGTGCATGAAGGAAACATATCTCTATTCCAGCCCCTTTGTGACAGCACCGTTTGGGACAGCAAGGGACCAAAGGGCAGTTTTTTTCTTCAGGAAAGTTACTGCCAGCACATTCTACTACTGCAAGGTAGTATCTGGATATTAAATAAGGAGCGTGGAGGTTTTTCTCACCATTACAATAACACTGGAAACAGCTATGTTATTTATTGTCATATCGTTTTTGCCAAGGGCTTTAGCTCATCTATTGGTCGCTAGAAGCAGAAGCATTTGCAAAACAGTTTAAAAAAACATCTTGCACCATTATTCTTCAGCTTCCATTTCCAAGCGCTCTACCTCAGGAACACGGTGAGACTGCCTGCACACAAAACACTGCCAGATGTAGAAAGTAAACGAGCTGAGAAAACTAAATGCTTTTTATCATTTCTTTCAGCTAAAGTAATCGTACGTGTTACTCTGAACAATCGCAGGAATGAAATTTTCAGAGAGAAGTGTGATGTAGCTGAATTTCAAATTCCCTTTTTCTCCTTCAAATTCCTTTCTGCCTGTTTTTTTTTTTCTCCACACTAGCTAGTACTTGTGCCTGTGGCTAGTCTCTTGGGCTTTCCATGACATGAACAACACCGAAACACCGGCTCTGCCTTTCACCCACTTTTTTCTTTAGCAGCAGCCTGTGCCACAGCCACTACAGCTGAGAGCAAGCAACCACAGCGCGCCGGCGTTCACAGCGTGTTGGCTTTTCTCCCCGCCAAGCAATCGACGTGTAATTGCAGAATATTTGGAGGAAGGGCAGAAATGAGGGTCAGGACCCCGCAACCCACGTCAGCCAGCTGGCCCTGCTGGTTTTACGTGATATGAATCGGCAGCAAGCCCAGCCTCAGCCTGGCTGTGAAACGCGTGGGATAAGGAGTGGAAAGTGCTGGAGCGATCTCCGCGGATGGTGTTCCCAGGGCACCGGGATGTCTGCTGATGAGCAAGGCAGGCACAAGCCTACCCGGCCCCTCTATCTATCAGCAACCACTGGCTACTAGCTTTTGTCATTCAGATGATGATGTCCCTGTGCCTGCGCCGTTATTGGGCTCTTAATATTTAGCAGCTTGTCAGACAGCTTTAATTAGTTTCTCTCGAGAGCAGACTGTGGGTTGGGGGTGCTGCAAAAGGCATTTGCAGAGGTTCAAATGCAAGGCAGTTCAGGCTTAAATGCACAGGATCGGGGGATTAAAAGAAGTGTTAAAAATGTGCCCTTTGTGATATGCCTTCCAGCTCCGGGGGCCAGCATGCACAGCGCTTATGAATATACACAGCTGATTCAGGGAAGCAACCTGCGAAGCAGAGCTGCCGCAGCCCACACAGCTAAGGGATGCCCCTCAAACCCTGTGTCCCCGCACTGATGGGAGCCTCCAAGCCCTCCCCCACCGTATCTCCCCCCACACAAACACACAAGCACCCTTCCCCAAATCACCCTCCATTTCCAGGTGCAAATCAAACCCCCAGCTCTCCCCCACAGAGAACACTCAGATCCCAGACCAGCACCCTGGCATGGCTCTGCCCCTTTGCTTGCTCGCCCCTGCCCACTCACCACTCCCTGCCTCACCCCGTGAGCTCTCCACTCCCCAGTCCTCCAGCACAGTACCTCCTTCAGCGGCACCAGGAACAGACAAGACAACACCTTAAGGCCCATTTGCCTTAATTTTGTCTGTTCCCAGTCAACCACAAACTTTGCACTCCCCCTGACCCCCACTCCTGATATGTCCTATCTATTCCAGACCACCAGCACTGGGGAGAGTGGCCATGTGCTTGTGCACAACCCAGAAATAACCCTGCCACAACCTAGGGTGGACCCATGAGCCAGAAATAATAATTCCAAGTATTTTAAACAGCCAGAGGAGACTGGCTGAGATAAAATGTCACAGGGAATTCCCTGCCAGCACAAACAATATGAATTACAGAATCAGTAACACAAAGTATCATTAACTGTTCTGGCTCTGCAAAAATAGGTTGTGCCTCGGCAGTCCAAAGGCAGCACAGGGTGGTTTGAGAAGGGTGGCACAGGGATACGGCTGAAAAGATACCAATTAGTGGTTTTGTTCGTGGCTTTTGTGGTGTTCTGTGACCTCCCTGGTGGTGTGTATTCTTCAGAGGTCGGGCTAACCTGGATCGTTGGCATTCAGATGTTAATTTTACTTCAGACGCAACAGAATAAAAAGTGGCCAGCCTGGCATTTGGGACATACACATTGCTCCTCAGCAGGTCAGAAAGGCAGCTGGGCTCTCAAGGAAGCACATGGCCTGGCTTGGCTGTTTCTAAATTGAAGGCAAGCTTATAGTGGCCAGAGCAGCTAATTACATCAGATTTTGAATACTTAAGGAAAAAAAAAATCCCGGTATGGAGCAGCTCTGCCTTTCCTCGTGTTTCTTAGTCCACATTCACTCCTGCATGTGCTAGACAGTGTATCGTAGGGATTGTTCGTACTTGCTGGTTTCTCAGTGCAGCAGAGGTGAAAGCTGCACAGATATTTAACAGTGATTACTCTCACATTCGAACACTTTGTAGATATTTACTGCAGGCAGCAATATCTCGGTCCTACAGATAGGGAGTTTAAGAGAGACAGGGATAACCTGAATTGCCCAAGGTCCCAAAGGAGAAGCATGGTATGATATCAGAGCTGCAAGTCTAGTACCCTTACCTTACAGACCCATGCAAAGCCTGTTAGACCAAACCTTTCTGCATTAAAAGAGATCTCTTTGTGGAAACCAGTGATCTAGCTCCCATCTTGTGTTTATTTGGCAAATTGCTTCTCACACGCTGAGCACTGCCTTTGAAATCTGTCCTGAACCCCCACAAGTCCAAATGCTTCTTGTCCGCTCCAGGTGACCACCAAACCTCTTGTTGCAGCCAGAAGTACTTTAAAACTAGATAAAAATTAGTAGTTTAATTTTTAAATGCTGGAATATTCAACAAGGTAGAAACCATTTGCTTAGAGAGACTTCTTGTGCAGCTAATCAGCTCGGTAAATGCATCGTTTTGATAGAAAGCTCTCCCCTCTTTGCTTGGTAAACACAGCATACATTATCCCTTTCTGCATGATGACATTAAATAAGGGAAATGGTGCTGCAGACAGGGTGGTTTCCTGTGCTTCTGGTTTGATTCAGGCAGTTTCCAGATGACAAGATCTCAGATCTGGGAGGGACGTGGGAACTACCTATGTGGGTTACAAGCAGCCTTGCCACTGCCTACCTTGATGTCCTTGGTCTTATCAATTGGCCCAAAGTTCATTAATTTTAGGCTTCAGGAAGGGCTGTGGGGTTTACAGGTTACTGATCTTTCTAAGCTTTTACGTGTGACTCTGCATAACTCCCTTCCATGCGAAATGGAAGCAAATGGGCAGCAAAATCTTGTGTGGGACCACCAAGATCCCTGGACCCCTAACATGGAGGCAAGCAGGCAGGATTAGCCAGGCAACACATCCAGCCAGGAAGAGCCAGTGAACAGCAGTCTGTCAGGGAACATACTGGCACCACTTAATCAGATGTTAATTCTAAGGAGGTAAGGAGCTGGCTGGAGCCTGCAAAGGATGCTGGAAAGGATGCAAAGGAAAGGCAGGGATCCACTCCCCAATTTGCTCTGCAGAGAGCCAGGATATGATTTGGGGTGTAAAGCTGTATTAGTGTCCAAAGTGCTGCTTCGCTCTCACAGGAATCCTTTGTGTCCTTAATGAAGGGAAAAAACAGGGCTTTATTCCGAAGCTTTGTGTATAATCAGATGCCATGTTGTAAGGCTCTGGAAAACACACCAGAAATAATAATTGGGGGGAAATAAAAGGTTTAGTTCAAAACAGTGTGTGATTTAAATAAGAAGTGAAAAAGAAAGTGTGCAGGATTTGAGCATCGGAAGAATGAACTTTTAATTCATTTGCATTGAGATTACAGGGGGAGGGGCAGCATTTAAACTGGTATAAAAAACTAGTTTAGATGTAAATGAGAGATAATGGTCTTTGGTAGGGAAATAAGCAGGGGGACGAACTTTGGCCACCAGGAGCCCGCCATAAGTCCTGGCATTGTCGCTGGAGCTGGAAGCCCCAGATGCAGTAATTAGCAATGAGTTTGCAGATCTCAGCACCGGCGGAACAAAAGGGCATCGCTGAGGAGCTGGGCTGCCAGCTGGGAGAAGGGGAAGTGAGCTGGCATGCCACAAGGGTTCATTACCCAGCAGTTTGCAGAGGGGAAAAGAAAAAGATCCGAGGTTGCAGCCTGGAGCAGGCATAAAAGCAATCTAGGGTTTGTGGGGTTTAATAGTTCCCAGAGCCCTGGCATTTTCAGCTGAAAAATTCCCTCAGCAACTGAGCCAAAGGGGTCAAGATTTTTAAATAGGTCTTGCAATGCCCATGGAGACAAGTGCTGCTATTCTTTAACCCTGAAAGTCTCGGTTGATTAGTTTGGAGCAGGGAGGCAGGCTGCTGCAGAGATGCAATTTGATTTGTAATCATCCCATAGGGCTGAGCTCACCTCCCTGAGAAGGAAGGGGGAGTGGGAAACAGATCACAAGCCCCTGCATGCTGCAGCCACACTGCTTCTCTCCTCCCTCAGCCCAGGACAGTGTCCTCTGCACAGGCAAAGTTAAAGCCATGTCCATACAGCCCACGTGCATCCCACATCCTGCACGGATGTCATTAGACAAAGTTTGGCCAGAGATCTGAGGTTTGTTACTGGTATTATACGTATTTATTGGAGAAGAGCTGGTCCCAGTTTGCTCTAGGAAAAGTCCAGCTCTCTCCCCAGGATCCCTCAGCTCATGGAGGGATTGATTGATCTGCTTATTACTATCATGTTATTATTATTTAATTGCTTACAAGGAATGGCCTCCCTGGAATGCAGTGTTTGTTTCTGCTGAGGCAATCAGGGTCCAAATCCTTCAACCCAGGACGGCAGCTTCTGGCGTAGCAACCCCCCTGCTCAGGAAAGAATGTGCCTCCACTCCCTTCCCTGTGTGGTGTGGAGCCTTTCCTACAGGCACGTCTGATGAGTACGGCCTGTTGCCACCTCTCGGTGGCCCGCCCAGTCCCAGGCAGATTTGTTATAGATTTACATGGGGACTGACCTGGTTTCTGGGTCCTGTCAGGAAAAAAATAACTCTGCTGTCATCCGAGTGATGCATGAGGCAGGCAGCCCCTGGGTCAGACCCAGGCTTTACGTTCCCAGGAGTGATGGAGGAATTCAAAATAGCCTCCTGCTCCTGTGCCACAACACTTAATGCCTCGTATGGCACCTAAATACTGCTGGGGGTTCTGCCAGCTGAGGGTCTCGACCCCTCACAGCATTACTGAGCAAGTCCTCACCCCTCACTCCAGGCTTTCACTCACAGTTTGCAGGTGCCACACTTTTTTATTAGTTTCTTACCAATGTGTGTCAAACAAAGTCCTGAAGCCCACCACAAGGATCATTTCTCTGCCTTCTACTCTCCCTCCTACTCTCCCTTCTCCAAGCTAATCCTATTTCTCTGCAGCACTGCCTTGCACTCCCCTGCCTGTGTGCTGCCTGCTGTGCTCTCAGTCACTACCACACTACTCCAAGGCCACTGCTCCTGCCCCACAGAGCATTCCTGTGTGCATGTGTAAGCACACACCTACCTGTGTGCAGGAAAAGCAGAGAGGGAAGAGAAATAACCTGGGCTTTCCATGGTCTTTTGCGGCTGCTCAGAGCTGCAGGCAGGTCTGGCTTTGCAACGTGGGCACCAGGGTCCTGTCCCTCACTGATGGATGCCAGGAAGCATTTCTGTGCCACTGCAAAAGGCAGGGAGTGTTCCTGGCATAGGCGATCCCAAGGGGAGGAGGAAGGAGCAAAGGAGGAGTCTCTTCTCCTTCCCATACACCTTCCTAAACCTGGGCTGGGAGACCGCTCACTTCAAACCCAAGGCTGGAGCCTGGACCCTGGTATGGGGCTGGTCAGGTCCTGGAGAAGGGAACTCCATGCTGATGGCTTCAGGACAGCCCAGCCTGGGGAACCACGGGCTGCGCCGCTGTATTTTCAGTGAAGTGTGCAAAGGAGACATGAGGTCATAACCCTTTGACAGCAGAGTTGGGCACTGTTCGTCCAGATATCCAGCCCCTGCCCTGACACCCACGACACAGCATGTGCCTGAGCAAGTTGTTTGTTCTCTGAGCCTGGAAGTGTGCCATATGTTACCCCTGGCCTTTGGGGAGAGAGATGTCCCTCATTCAGTCCAAGGCTTCCTGGCAAGCTGGTATCTGAACATACAGAAGGGGATGGAGGATTGATATCTAAAATGCAGAAGCACATGGAGGAAAAGCCTGAGTCCCTCCTCGAAAGAGCAATGTGTTAGCATGGGCAGCAACCATCTGTCCACCGTGCTGGCTGGCCTGCTCCAGGCAGCATGCAGCTGGCATTGCCAGGGGGGCACAGCTCTGCTGTGCCGTGCAGGGCTGGGATCTTTTTTAACATCTCTTTTATTGAAGAAACAACAGACATTTCCAGTCAGATTCACCACTGGCATCACCCTAACCACATGGCTAGAGCAGTACCAGGAGCAGATTCAGCTTCAGGACTTGATTGTCTTCCAAAATGTGAATTGGCATGGGGAAAAGCCACTAAGGTCAGGATCCTCCCAGTGTGGAGCTACTGTACTAGAGCTGCCCACAGCCAGGGGAAAAAAAAGGCCACAGATAGGCAGTAGAGGGGACTGCAAGCAGCTAAGGGCTATGCATTTAACAGAGTTATTTGTAATAACCATTTTTAAAATGCTGTGCTGCATGGATTAGGATTGCAAGTGTTTCTATACCTGTCATTTAAATCTCTGCTAATTTGGCAGCATTATAATCGGCTTTTTCTCTCCTGCTCTGACTTTTCCATGCAAGAGAAGTCAGCAGGGATCAGCAGCCCTAGTTTACACAACAGTTCACACCCCTCCCTGTGTGCATTTGGGAAGAACAGGCAAGCTTTGGTCTGGGAGCCAGAGTATGCTTGGGAACCACCTTTAATTCCCAGAAACACAGAGCTGAGCACCCACCACCCAAGGTCAGGGGAAGATCACACCAAGATGGGACATGCTGTGTTTATTGACCTTCATCCCCCTCCTAGTCCTCTCTGGTACTGTTTGGGAGTTTTTTTAGGCAATTAAGAAGTGAGTGCTTTGTCACTTAGCAGAGCAGAGGAGCCCAGTCCTTCGCAGCTGGGAAATCTCAGAGCCATTGGTACTCCTGGTCAAGTTCCCACCTTTGTTCCAGCACAGCTCTTGCCTCTCACTGCTAAGGGGCAGTGAGTTACACAGAATTGTCCAGCTCTGGGGTGGGAGGCAGCCCCTGCCTCCCCCTGCCCTCTTTGTCCATCACTGATATTTATTTCCAAGCTGTCTCTTGATTGACAGTTCGAAAACTCCCCACAACCACTTCTAATGCATCTCAGGTATAATCTCTCCAGGGAGGCTGAGTCCCCCTCGCCAGGTGCTCCCTGTGCTGCTGGAAAGGCCGGGTTGATTGCATCCATGCATCACTGTGCAAACCTACGTACAGCTGTTTCCCTCCCAGGAGGATTTCTCTGTCTGCAGGATCCCTGAAGAGAGCAGGGTGGGGGAGGGATGCGCAGGGGAACGGCAGTGTCACCCCTGGCTGCTGAGGGCGTGGTCAAGGCTGCTGGAGCAGGGGCAAAGGACAGGTAGAGGAAGGAGGGGAAAAAAACAGGTGAAGAGGAAGCAGCTCAGGCCCTTTCTCCATGTTTCAGGTGGGCTACATCACCTCTCCACACCCCAGGGGAGTGCACACCTGGCCCTGCTTTGTTATTATATACATATATATATATGTAATAAAAGGATAAACCTCTTACATGCCCCTACCCCACCTGGGGGTAAGAGCACATGCGCCAACACACAGATTTTCCAGACAGACTGGAGCAAAAAGGGAGCCTGTGGCCATCCTCAGTCGAGGGCATAGCAGGGTAGTGAGGCTCCACACAACCTCCCAAACTTGCAGCCTCACAGCAAGCCACTCTCCTGCACCACTGAGAGTGCTGGCTTCAGGGGCAGCATGACACAATTTGGAGGCTCTCCAGAAACCCCTGACATAACTCCAAGGCACCCCCCCCACCACAGCCACATACCCGTCCCCACTACCAGCACAGGCTGTTCCCATCCCGCTCCTCAATTTCTATCCAGTGTCAACAGCTGATACACTGCACAGGAGTGAGCTGGAGGAACTGCTGGCTTTAAACTGGCTCCTGGAGAGACCTCCAAACAAGTAAATTTTCTAGTTAATCGTGTCCCAGTAGAGAGGACACTCACAAATCAGCAGCGCCCAGTGCTCCGGAGCAGCACAACCTCCTCTGGGTACAAGTAATCTTTGAGAAGAGCATCCAGGGGAGAGGGGGGTGGTTTTCCCTGTGTTCTCAGTTTGCTAACCGCGGGCCTGTGATGGCTCTCCCAGTGTCGCTGTTATCACCGTTCCTCTTCCAGAGGCAATTAGTCTGCTTCCCCCGCTGTTTGCACAGGCCTCACAGGCAGCGATGGGGGAGACGGAAAGATGGGAAGTTAAACCTGATTGCAGAGCCACAAAATCAACAGGATGACAGCAGGGGCTGGGTATTACCTGAAATGGGATGTAAAGCTCGTTTCATCCAGCGATGGATTCATTCCCAGCTGAGGGAGAGCTGCTGGCTGTAGGTCAAACGGCACATTGTCTTCTCACCATTGGGCTTTTGCTCTGCCAAAACCAGCCTTTATCAGGAGTGATAACACATCTCTTGGGTCTGGAAAGCAACAGTCCTGTGACACTGTTCTCCTCCAGGAGGCAGGTGACAGTACCTCACATACCTGCAGAACTTGGGTCCGTGGTGACTGTCCCCTGCAGATGGGTCATTGGGCTCCATGCTGTGGGGCTGTGCTGTCACACTGCAACACAGGCTGCCCATGTGCCCATGGAGGTCTGTACCTCCTCAGTCAGAATGTCCCTCCAGTCCCTCTGTCCTTCCTCTGGCGTATGGGTGGGTTGGGGGCATGCAGTGCTGGACCAGAAGGAGAGGGCCAGCACAGTGCTGAGGTGATTCTTTGCAGTTTTGCTTTCCATTGTAGACAGGGTGAATTATCAGAACTCATAAAATGCATCAAACAATCTGGATCCATGCTGATTCCATCCCAGCCCCACTCCTAGTGTAAGCAGCAGCAGGATGTAAATGCTGAGTTTCCACATTATTCCTGGTTCTGTCAGGCTTCTTCAGCCTGGTGGTATTTCCCAAGAGAGGCTTCTCAATACTCCCAGCACACCAGGGCCACCTGAGAGCCAGGTTGGGACAGTAGTTCCCCCCTAATCCTCAGCAGTCCAACTCTTGCAAGGAACACACTGGCCTGTGATGAGCCCTTGCACTGGGCTGGAGGGGAGGGCAGCCCCCTCCCCTTGCTGCCACAAGAATGAAAGACCAGAAGGGAAGTTAACTGGCAGTCTTGGTGTTAACCTTGTGCTTGTCCACCACAGCTGGCTGGGTAAGTCAAGCCTGACACACATCTCCCTTTATCCAAAGGGGTCCGTGTGCTGGTTTGGGGTGGGCACAGCCCTCAGCACCTCCCCTAGATGCAAAGACCTAGAGCAGGCACCTGCAGGTGAATTGAGTGCCTCAGGCTTGGTCCTTGCTGTGATCCCTGTGCCATTCCTCACTGAGACCTGGGGCACTGTTTGTCCTTGCTTGAAGCCCTTTAGGGATCAAGCCCTTATTCCAGGATGCTGCTGCCTCACCCTGTAAAAGAGCTTCATCATTTCTTCCAATCAACAAAGGCTGAGGAGCACCTAATCCCAGAGAGGCAGCAGGCCATTGCAGAGAGGATATCTCTTTTCTTCTGGCCTCTTGCTCCCTCTGCCCAGGCACACAGAGGGAGATGTGCATGTGCTCATGCCTGAGTCCACACTCACCTGCTCTCTGTGGGAAACGCCCCTTGGCAGGGGAAGGCAAGTCTCCTCCTGTTCTGCAAGGTTAGAGCTGCTGGGACATTCCCGTCTTCTCCTGCCAAAAGCACTGCTGCTGAAATAGCAGTGCTGCAAATAAAACCATCTCCTGGCTAATTACTGGGGAACAGTTCACCTTCTATTTTTAGACCAGCTTGCAAGCTTGCATTGAAAATTACCCTGCTCCTGTTTTTTTTCCCTGTCTCTGCTGTACATGTTTCTCTTCCTTTCTCTTCCTCGTTGCGATTCGTGCTGAACCAAGCTTGGTTTCCTATGGGGTGGGGGAGCAGAGGACAGCTTTGTGCCTTGGTGCCAAAAACAGTCATTCTAAAGCCATCGACACCAATTGTTTTAACATTAGGTGGAGAGGGAGCAGCATTCTACGGAGCCAGGAGACTCTTCTCAGCTTGCCATGCCCAGCCACTCCTGCCGAGTGCTCCCTCCACCTGGCCACAGCCAGGCACCTGCTTCCATCTGCTCCACACGCTGTTCGAATTGTCCTGTCCAAGTTCCACACTCTTGCAAGACAAGTGGGACTGATAAAAAAAAAAAGAAAGGAAAAGAGGAGGCTCTGTCAGCCTCCTCTCCAGCCTGAGGAGTGATCAGTGCATAACATGGAAGCAGGGGGAGCTGGACGGGGAAGTGGGGCATTCAGGTTTGGCCACGCAAGCTGCAAATCCTGCACTGACCTGTGTGGCAGTCACAGGCGGGCACGGCCACGGCACCTCTGCCTGGCACAGAGCCACACGCTGCACTCCCCCTGCCCTGCCCGTGTCCGCAGCAAAGCGCCGAGGCTGCTCCATCTGCCTGCCAAGTGGGACCGGCTGGCGTCACAGCAGTGCCGGAGCTGCCTCGGGATGACAGTCCTCCCTACCAGGAGACCTGAGATCGCACGGCCTCAAAAGAGCAGGGCTAACACGGTGAGAGCAGCTCTGGATGGAGCCCACGGGCACCCCCCCTGCGTGCACGGTGCAGGCAGCAGAGCCCCAGCCCGAGGGAGTGCATCCAAGCCTGCCTGGCGGGGTTAACCTTGGTCCCCAAAGCCGGTTAGGCAAATTAGCACGGCGTTTTCCCAGAGCTAATTAACTTCCCTCGCAGCAGGATTAATGAGCTCCAGCACAGCACTTGGCTGTGGCAGCCCAAGGAGAGGGGATGGCCTCCGGGGCTCGCTGCAGCCTGCAGCATTGGCAGGCACTGGCTCCCTCTGGGAAACTCCTCCCCAGCACCCACTGCACAGCACCACTGGCCTGGAGACCTTCACTTCCCTGCCGACCCTGAATGCCACCTGCAATTTGGAGATGGTGTGGGAGTCCCTGTCTTGCACAAGGCATGTCCAGGATTCTCCACAGAGCAAGGCGATACCAAGCATACATCTTGACACCTTTGGGTAGCTCTGGAGGTACACAGCTGGGATTCCGTCCAGCAGGGAATGACAGTGTTTGGGAGCTGCCTTTCAGGATGTCTCTTCTGATTTTTGGTGAACATGGGCATAGTCCAGCCCTATATCCACTGAAGTCAGTGGTCAGTTTTCCAGTTATTTCAGTGGCCAGCAAAGCAAAATGTCTTCAATATTCTCCTCCCTTCTTCCCATTCCAGCAAACCACATTTATTTTACCCTCCTCTCGACTCTTCCGGGGATCGATGGGTCATCAAAATGATGAGTTAGTGCCTGTAGTGACAGTGGCACTTTCCATTACTGCTGATATACCTGGGGGACACATGTCTCCCAAAGACTCATCAAGGCTGGGAAATTCAACAAAGGGGCTAAAACTGTCATTTGCAATGAAGCCACCCCAAAGCATGAGTCCTGCAGTGCAGGCAAGACCTTCCCAGACCTGTGAAGGCCCCTCCACACCCCTGGAGAGCTCCAGGGACACCAGCACGGGTACTGCAAACATGGAGTAGAGCACAGGCTTCCATTTACTGCTGCTTTGGGGGGTATTCCCTCTCCCTTTTCACCGACTGATTTTCTCACGGTGAGCCGTTTGGATAAACACTTCTAGCTGGGGAACGATTTCTTTTCTTGCATATCTCTCATAACTAGCAGACACCGTGGGTTTTTTTAAGGTTGTATTATTATGACATTTTAATTGGCTCAGGACTATGCAAGTCTCAAAGCCAATTTGGCCCCAGTGTTTTCAGGCAGAACTGTTTTCTGTCTCCATTTTGATAGATACTTTACGTTGGCCAAAATGGCCTCGCATTAAATAAAACAAAACCTCCTCTTATTTTACAGCTCATGGGTGATCCATTCCCTTCCCCTCCTGCTTTCATTTCAGCTTGAGCCACGAACCATACCTGTCCCCCCTCCTTTGCCGAGCTGCCCGCTCAGGGATGGCTGCAGGGCGAGCGGCAGCTGGGCTGCCTGTTCCCACTCGCCTTTGTTTCGCTCCCGTGCGGGAGCCGGGTCTGAGCCAGCGCGCTGAGTAATTGCAGGATTTCAGGCAAAGACGAGGCTGCAAGTCGTGAACTGCTAATGAGTGGGTGTAGCTGGAAGGGCTAGAGGGGGCTGGCGAGGGACACTCGGGGACGGCGGGGCGGCAGCAGGCCGTGTGTCGTGGCAAGGGCACTAGGCTGCGCTGCTCCAGCGATGCCGGAGGACGTGTCAGAAATGTGCCACACGTCGTGACGGCAGCGGCAGCCGGCAGCGAGACAAACGCCCGGCGGCAGCAAAGCCCGTGCGGAGCATCCCCGTGCGCGGCAGTGCTAATCTTTAATTTGTCACACCTGCACGGTTCCCCCGGCCTCCTGCCTCCCTGCCTTTTTTTTCAGAGGCACAGGCTTTGATGCCGTCTGACAGTCCAATTCTTCCGCTGCCAGTCCAGCACCCTTGTGTTCCCCTCGAGGCTGCCCTCCTTTGCTATCCTCCCTGGCCAGGGGACTGACACCCACAGACCTCGGGTGGCCCCAGGAACTGCTCTGTCACCCTGTGCCTCCCACACACACAAATTCTTTGGGATCCAGCAAAGCTGGAGGACACCTCCTGGATGCTGGATGCTGGATGCTCGCCCACGTCCCCGTCCTGCCCTGTGCAGCGACGGTGGTAAGTGCCCCCAGCCACCAGCCCTCTGCTTGACCCATTAAGGTCACCTCTGGAGGGCTCTTAATCAGTGATGGCCAAAATCCACAGCTCAAACCACCACAACGGCCCGTGCATGGCTCTAATCCAGTGACACAGCACACGCAGGCACCAGTCCAGTGACACACATCGTTCATCTGCTCCCCTGCTCGGCACCTTGCTCACTTGCACTAGCGAGGTTCTGGTGACTCGCCAAGCACCAGAGGCAAAAGGGGAAGAGCTGCCAACTAGTACCATGTTGTTACCAATAGACAGCCTGTCTACCCCAGCCTTCCTTGGACCAGAAATCTTTTTGGTCAAAAAAAAAAAAACCTCCACTTTTTGTCATGTCTCAAAATCGTTTGGGTTTTCTCCCATTCTGAGCTAAGCTGCTGAGACGTTCCTGGAAAGGTGTAGGATGGGATGTCAGACAGCTGCAATGGGTGTCAGCTCTGCAGTTGGAGGGCTAGGTAAGCCCTGCCCTGGGCTTGGGTGTGACATACATGTTGATGTCTGTAAAGTATCACCCTAGGATCTTGTATCAACAATTTTCCTAGCTTTTCTCTCTTCTTTTTTTTTTTTTTTTAACCAACCTGCCAGGTGTTGCTGAAGTTCATGACCCAACATCCATTTTTTTCCTTCCTTCTAACTTTATGCTTTCAATATGATTTACAAAAATTGCTCATAATAAGGCTCATTCAGCAGCTGGATAATGGTTGTCAGGAGTTAAGAGACACTGTGGCATGTTTAGCACAGAAGCATATTGAGTATCTGGGTCCCAAAGCTCTGTGGGTTTTAGATAGTTTCTGTCAAGTGTAGGATATGCAAAGGTACCTGTGGGGTGCCAAAAGGGCATTTCTTGCAAGGGATATGAGGGTTGCAGGACAGAGGAGGGATGGTAAGTGGCCTCAGCAGTGAATATCCAACTGTAAATCCCGATTAGAAGAGTTTAAGGTCTCAGAAAGGCAGTGTTAATCCTCTCCTAACCTTGGCCTTAAATACTTGAACCACCAGCTCTTTCCCTGCTGCATCCCTGTTGGACAGCTGTCCCCTGCCTGCTGGGCACTGAGCGGGGCCAGGGAGGGGCATGGGCTGCACCCACCCATGGGACCTGACAAGGCAGGTTCCCATCCCTTGGAAAGTCTTTTGGTCCTGGTGTTACCTTCACACCCGGAGCATGGTGCTGGCAAAGCCACCTCTGCCGGTGAGAGGCCCCTCCTGGGCAGGAGGGGAGGTCAATCATTGGCAGCAGGGTTCCTTCCTCACCATCAGCCTGTTCCCCAGCAGGACCTACCCTTCTCCTCCACATTTCCTTCTGGCATCACCCTTGCTCGTTTGGGGATTTCTTTTATTTTAGGATTTTTTTAGAATAGGAAGAAGCAATGCTTTTGTGGCTAGGGGCTCTTAGCTTTACCCTTTTTCCTGCCAGGCTCACTTCCTATAAGCCAGGGCTAAGTCTGTGGGCTAATTCACTTTATTTATCATTTTTTTTTAGGTTTTAAATCGTGCAGGAGGTTATTTGCTGTTGCTGCTGCTTTGCTTATTTTTTGTTTGGGGTAGGGGCTTTGTTTTTCTTTTTGCTTTCCTCTCAAGGGCCTCTGTAATTGTCACCTCAGGCATCAATTACGGCTCAGCAGTGCCTTTGGGCACTGTCAGAGTTTGGGAATTGCACAACCTTGGGGAGGGGGAGGCTGAGCAGGAGACAGCCCCAGCAGGGATCCGTGGTGTCCCCACAGTCTGTGGGAGGGGGCTGGAGGCACCACAGGGATGAGCTCTGCAGTTTCATAACTGGAGCTGTTGGGAACCTTGCTGTCATAAAGGTCTCCCTGCTGAAGCTGAGCTGCATAAACTGTTGGATAATCTATGTTAGAGGCTTTTCCTCCCTGGCAGGAGAGCTGCTGGATGCCAGCCACAAGTGTTTCATACTTGCAAACCTCTACTTTGCTTCCCAAATTCAGTCACTCAGAATTCTATCAATTTTGCAAACAAGAAATTAGTGAGTTTGTTACTAGCCTTTTGGACTTTTTGCTTTTTTAATTGTCAAAAAGTGAAAAAAATATTTTATTTTTCCTAAAACAAGCAGAAAACATCCTTTGGGTTGTTTTGGGTGGTTTTTTTTGGTGGTGGTGGTTTTGATTTTTTTATGTGGGGTTTTTTTCTCATTTCCCCTGAATGTGGTATTTCCATTGCAACTGTGCTTTCCAGGGGACAGAGGCTGGATGAAGTTACCTTCTCAGAAGGTTGTCTGAGGTTCAGGGCACCCAACTCAGTTACGCTACCACAGAAATATCACTGGAGACCTTCTCAAAGCATCACTTGGCAGAAAGTAAGAAATGCTCTCACATCAGCTGTCTTCCCTTTCATCTTCCACTGCAGCATCTGTTCAGAAAATCAGGGTAATTAACATAGTCCTGTCTTGTCCTGCCTAACAGTGTGCTCAGAGCCTTCTGCCTGATTTCTGGTTAGTGTAGAAGGAGAGGAAAGAGGGAAGCAAGAAGGACCAAAAGCAGAGAGATGCTGTGCAAAAGAAACTGCATCCAGGCTCCCCACCACAGCCCCACAGAGCGACACAGCCCCACATGCACAGGGCCTGGCTGGAGGGATGCTTGGGACCCATCTGTCTTGGAAGCCAAGTCCTGGGAGTCAAGCAATGGGATTAAGAAGTCAGACAGACTGCTGTTCACCGGGTAAGATTAGTCCCTGCTAAAGCGTTTCTTAATCCTAGGTGCAATTGAGATAATCTAAGCACAGATTAACCAGGTCCAGCTGGAGTTAAGCTCCCCGCTTCCCATTTATTTTTGGCAGGAAGAGACTACTACTGCTCTGGTACCTCATCAGATGTTCGCACACCGGCACCCACTGAGGAAGATGGGACAGAGAAACTCAGAGTAGCAGCTTCGCCTTGCGGCAGGGACCCCAAATCCTATGCTTTTATCACGGGTTTTGTGATATGGGCTGGAGTTTTTTTCCTCAGACTTCATATCTCAGATTTCTCTGATTGGATAATAAACCATCTTTTCACTTCCAGAAAAAAAACTAAAAAAAACAAACAAAAAAAAAAAACCACCATCAAAACTTTTGGCCTTTAAAATGCAAAGAAAATAATGTCAGTATAAAGCTGTCTTTAAAAAAGCCCTTCTCTAGGGCTTTTCTGTGGGGTAAATCAGTAACCAGCTCAGGAATGATCTCCATCAGCCTTCCACACAGCAATATATGAAAAGCTACAGAGTCTGGGGAGAAAAAATACTGCTTCATTTCACGAGCCTCCTTTTTACTTTCTCAGCTGAAGGCTTGTGTTTGGTTGGTGCTGGACATGGGAGCTGAAGGACGTTTCGCTTTCAGGATCTCCCTGCTGCAGCATCTGGATTTCTTTAAATGACACTATTAGCAAAAGCCCGTTGGGTTCTTAAAGCTTTGAGAATGTTCTTATTATTCTTAGATATTACAAAAATTGGTTTTTCAAAATAAAATGAACTCTTTGCCAAAATTTCATGTTCTGCCTTTAAGTAAGCAAGGAAAGGAAGAGCATAAGGAATGTTAAAAGTTTTAAAAAGTTTAAACTGGTATTCCCAGACCCTTAAAGCATCTCTGTTTTGTTTGGTTTTTTTTTTCCAACAAGAAACATCTAATTTTCAGTCTCTCAAACATTTCTGGATCATTTTAAGGTAGCAAGAGCACCGTGGCAAGGACTCACATTACTGCATTTCAATACCTCCAGTATAAGATGCTTTGCTTTTTGGCCAAAAAGCAACTTTCTCACAAGCACACATAGGCACCCATGTATCTGTGTCTCTGCACAGAAGTCATACACTGTGAGAAAATGCTGGGTGTGGGATTCTCTTGGAGGTGACAGCTCCAATGTGCTGTGTCAGGAGCCAGAGGGAGCTGCTGGTGCTATGTCTGGGGTGGCACTGGGTGCATCAGCTCTGAGAGGGGACTCCCTCAGGAGATATGGAGCAGCTTAGTCCTCTCTTCAGAGGGGGACTCTGCCTGGAGAGGCCAGCGCTGGACAAGAGTTGGGACTGACCATACCCAGGGGGGTACCCAGGCACCTCCTGTCTAACCTGACAGGAGCTCCATCCTGCCTCACTGCTGTGGTTCCCTGCTGCTGGCAGCCTTCCAGACTTATTTTATTGTTTCTGTCTTAATTTCTCATGGTAGGAAGCTGGCTGAGTGAGTGGGCATCTCACTGTTTAATAAAGAGCCATGTGGCTGCGCTGCATCCCAGAAACTTCTGCACAGGTTTTAAAAATAAGGACAGGTTAGAGGGATTGATTTATTTTTCCCAACAAAGGCCACCACACCACTAGACTGCAAGATGATTGATCAAATGACCTTTTTTCCCATTTACTGCCCTTCCCAGAAACGTGTCGTATCCATGTGCTGCAGATGCCTCTGATAGGATCAAACAGCTGTGTGACACAGGCGGTTCAAATGCTACACACCTCAAATTTGTGATGCCTTTAATCAGCCCTCTTAAGTGAAGGGCTGGAATTAGACACACACTGTTGCCACCATAATTTGCAGCCCTAGCAGCCTCCTGTGTGCCAGCAACCATCCTCAGCATCCCAAACACGGCACTGCCAGTCCCACAGCAGCTACGGGCAGACGGCAGGATTGCTGTCGCTCTGTCCTCCTCCAACCATCCTGATTCCTTTAGGTGCACACTTCCATTCTCCAGTACACGGTGGGATGAAGCAGAGGGCATCCAATCCAAGGAAATAAAACCAGGAGTTTCCCAGGTGGTGCCTTTCTGCCCTTGGAGAGTGCAGCGCCGTGGAGCGTGCTTATTAAGCAGACAGTCCTGAAGGACACTTTAAAATAAATTAAGAGGGCTGTTCCACTCCTGCAGCTGATTACAGGCATGCCTGTTTTGTTGGTTTGGTTTTTGGGTTGTTTTTTTTTCCTGGAGAGTAGAAAAGAATGCTTGGAAAAAATTGTCTAATTTTCCCCGTTTGCCAGATCAGGCCTCTGTGTAATAACAAAACCTCGGTGCTCGCTGCTCGCTGCTCTCTTTGGGACACCCAGGCTCAGTGAAAGCGCGTAAATCTGTTGGAGGCCCGAGGCCAGTGCACAGCTGTCCTGACATACTATCCACCCCCCCCCCGCCTCCCTGATATGGCTTTAGCATCTGAAACGCAGGACACATGCAGATCTGGAGGTAAGCCCTGGTGGGAAGGAGTCCTGCAGGTCACCAGTTAAGCATTTCAGCCCAGAGCCGATCTCTCATAAGCCACTTTTTGGAGATAAGCTTATCTAGACCCGACAGCTGAATTTAACCCTGAACTTTTGATCTTGATTTTTAGCCTCTGCAAGCCAATAGGTTTCCTTGAAATTATACACACTAGATTTTCAGCTCCCCTGCTACAATGGCTCCAGCGCTCCCTTAAAAAGGACCTGCACGGCTGTGCATGACAGCATCATCCAGTAATGCCCTTGGTTTCACAGCCGGCCCTGCAAGTTAGACAGGCCCCCGGCTGGGGAAAGCCTTCGATTAATGACAGTGGGGCTCCAGCGGGAGAGGAGCTGGGATTTTACACTTCCAGTGATAACGCATTTGAAGGTAATATTGCACAGGAGTGGATTATCACCCTGGCACTTTGCTATGTGGGTTTTTGGAAATTTGTTTTCATTGCATAGAAGCAGCTAGAAACGCTCTTTCTCGCTGCATGAAAAATGCACTTGGTAATGGTCTTTCTATTGCTGGACAAGCTGACTGTGTTGGGGCTGTCAGCGCCGTGACAGACTAGCCAGGAAGGGGTTTGCTAATCAGTTTTCCCAGCACCAAATCAGCATCTGCTATATACGATCAAGGAAATTGAGGAATCTCAATGTTTTTGCAATATTGCTTAGTTGGCCATGAAATACGGGTGGCTCTGAGAGGAACGACTTATTTCTCCCTCACGAAGATAAAGCAACTTTAGCTAACGATGAGGCATCACTGCACAATGAAGCCAGCTAAATAGCAGTGCTCTGATGAGAGCAGACACACAGCAGCATCCCGGCAGAAGGGAAGGGAAGGGAAAGAAAGGGAGGCGTAAACAGCTCTGCAACTTAGACATTATTAATATGGGTGAACTACAGAGGGCAGAAGGGATTTCTGTTCTTCTCTTTCACTCCAAAAGCAATATTCAGAAAACGTCTGGGTTCCCACGTTTAGCCAAGAAATTAAATTTTTAGAAATTTAACCATATGTTTTCTCGCTTGATTTTCACTCACTAGCACACAAGACCAGTCTTCCTAGGCAAGGTGGCTGTCTAGAATCGAGCTGAGGAAGCCACTCTCCTATCCAAGAGGCAGACAAACAGTATTTAAATAGAATTCCACTTCCTGAAGTTATTTGGGGCTCTACTTGCCCGCGTCACTCCTGACACCAGGGTCTGAGCTCTGCAGGCTCTCTGTCACTTCTGAAGAGTACCTTCTTCATGTGCCTAAAGAGGTCTTTTAGGTCTCCCCTGTTTAAACCTATGACGTTTGCCACAGAACAAAAAGCTCACGGGTCAGTGTGAAGTGGCATGACTTTGCAGGGTTCACAGTAACCAAAAAGCCCACAGCAGGTGAAGGCCAGGCCCTTCAGTCTTGAGGCAGGGCAGATATTCATACTCCCATGCCCCCAGCCCGCCTCAGAAACGAGAGCACCCAATTCATACACAGCTTTTCCTGGACAAAGTGCTTTCTCAGTTTCTCCTTTGGCAAGACAGATGTGGTTGCAAGGAGAGAGGAATTTGCTTCCTTCCTCCCCTCCCTCCCCAGCACTAGCATTTTTCCTAAGGGTAAAAAAAAATAATCACAGAGCCTGCTGCATGCCTCCCCTCCCTCTCCATCCAGCCCAGCGCTGGGGCAGTCACCACCATGCAATGGTGGGGCTGGATGTTGGGAGAGCGTTTCCAGGGTCAGCATGGCAGAGTTCGGCACTCAGGTGGCTCAGAAGGACAGGAACAGCCTAGTTTTAATGGCCTTTGTGAGATTTTTAGACCAACTGCCGGCCGTTCAGTTGTGATCCATGGCAAAAAGTGCAAACCTGTTCCTGGGACAGAAGTGCATAAGCCCTTTTTATGTAACAGCCCTGTGATATAAGCAGCAGCCAGGGATTTATGCTGTCTTTGAAGTAAATTGCATCCCGGTGCACTATAGCATGAAAGTTAAGATTTACCATTCCCGGGACACTGAAGACCCTGGTGGAAGCCAGGGAATAAATAGCGCAGCTCTCTCCTCACTGCCTTCTGCTGCACGACTGGGCTCCACAGACCTTCCTCCGCTCTCCACCCCTGCTTCCACTTGCATTGTGTCGGGGAAGCAAATTGGTCACATCTGCATCCGGCCAGAGAGGAACAAATGTGCTGGCTAGGCAGCAAGGCGCTTTCTGAGGGGGGATACCTCAAAGTAAAATGAAAGGCTGGCCATCAGAGGCAGAAAACAGATCAGCGGATGAAAGGGATTCTTTGCTTAGCCTTGGTAAGGCTACTAGGTATTATAAAAAAATAAAAAAATAAAAAAAGGCACAAGAAAACTGGGGCATCCAGAGCAGCACGTTTTTTCCCCCTCCCCTTTTCCTTTGCTCATCCTCTGTCATCAGCGGAGGGGAGGGATCGGCGTCCCCCCATGCTGCGGCAAGCACTGTTTATCTTCACTCCTCAGGACGCTGCCATTAGCAGGGCTTCAGTGTATCGTGATGCTTCATCGTTAGCTGGAGGTGCTTGATCTGGCTGGAGAATAAATGAGCCGTTCCCCTCAAAGAAACCCTCGTGTTTCGTGGCCAGCTGAGCAAATATTTTGAAATATTCCAGCTCTGCAATTTTGGCGGTCAGATAAAACAAAGGGGGATCTGATACAAAAGAGCTGAATTCTTCCGTTTGCTCTCAAGCAACCCCACCAAAGTCAGTAGTGGCAAGGGGGAACTGTGGTCTGCACGGCAGGGAAGCACATACCTAAGTCCCATGGAAAATCCCTGCGGTCTTTACAGTTAATCATGTCCAGTTAATCATGTCCAGAGGTGGACAAGTGCTCAGCTGATGTGCTGAATCATGACATACAGGCAATTACCCTAAATCAGAGCAGTATCTTCCAGTCCCAAAAGGCTCCATTATGCTTCACCAACTCCTGAAGGGAAGGCAAAAACCCCAAGCGGCAGGACAGCAGAGCAGGGAGGATGAAACGGCCAGGTGTTCCTCTGCTGCCTCCCCAGCACTTTTCTAACCTCATGAAAAGTTCTGGCAGCTCTTTAAATCCAAGCTGTGGAGATTTACAGCTCCAGACCCTCCGGGTAGCTTGCTGCGTTTACTCTGGGTTTCTCCCAGCCAGCTACCTCAAGCCCCACAGACAAGGTTTCACAGACAAGTTTCAAGGTTTCAGGAGCTGAGACTCATGGGCCAGGCAGTGTTTGGCCTCCTTCTTCTCTCTGATTATAAATATGTGTCTTCCCCTCTTCTGAGCATCCTGGTCTCCTTTTCAGGAACTCTGTCAAAGCAAAGCCCCCTTGCCACCCTTCCATCACCCGGGCCCAGTGTGGCAGTGGGATGTTTTCCTGTGCATACTGATGGATATCCAGAAGAAGTTGTCTGCTAGGAATAGCCCTACCTTTACCCTGTATCACTACCAGCAGCTGGGGCAGCCTCTGAGAGATTGAGTCCCAGGGTATCCCAGCTTGTGCTTGCCTGGCATCAGTGAGGAAAGGGTCCCTGAGGAAGGATGCTTGTTAGCTGCAGCATCCCTCCTGCTGGTCAGGCTCCCATGGCTGCTCAGTCTAGTCCTGGGAAAGCTGGGTTTGTCTGCCCAGGGATGGCGATGCTGCCATTGCCTCCAGGCGTTTAACTCAGCAGGATCTCTTGTTGTGCTGCTCTGTGATTGGAAGCATTTCCCAGCACACTGCTTGCTAGGAAAAGAAAAATACCCCAAAATGGGAGGCTTTGTGGGGAGAGGACGTGATGCTGGAGATGGATGGATCGATGTCTGGGCAAAGGAAAAGGAGAGCCTTTCCTGTGCTAGTTACACTGTCTCTAAAACAGTTGCTATCCCAGAAACAGCTTTGGCATTCATTTATAGGACTAGAATATTATCACATATTAAGATACAAGCTAAGCCCTATTTTTCATGCAAGTACAGGGGAAAGCACAATGCAGGAGGGGGGTCTGCATATTCTTGTTTAAAAGCCAAAGACTAATGTGCCCAGCAAAGCAAAATTAACCCAAATACCGTGATTATGCAGAAAAAAAATCTGCCAGAGAATGTCATTTCACCAGCAACATCCTGCCGTTTTCTGCCAGCGAGAGTTCAAGAGGTGGCGTGGTAACAGAGTACATCAGGGCAGGCATTTGACTGGAAGCATTAAATACCTCAGAAAGGTGAATGGCCAAGGTCTTCCCGATAATTAAAATGTGTGCAGTCTTCATAGACCAAGGAAGGGACAGAGCTATTGTTTAAACAGGTAATTAGAGCTGTATTTTAAGCAAACTCCAGACGGTAACGAGCTCTGTCAGAAGAGGAAAGCAGCACTCCTGCTCCTGGTTCCAGCATGAATAACTATTTCCCCCCCAGCCTGCTGCTGTGGGACAGCCACAGTGCTCCCAGCCCCACTCCCTGATGACTGCGCCTGGTTGGGGAAAAAAAAAATCCCATTTGATTTCACATTTTTCATTCCCTGTCTCCTTCCTTTTGCGTTCAGGTTCAAGAGAATTGGCTGAGCCACTTTTTTTTATTAGAGCAGCAGCAGAGAAAAAAAATGGGACCCAGTCAAGCCCCAAGGGAGGGGAGGAAATAGCATGAGCCAGCGCTCCGTTTTCTCACACAGACACACACACAGAGACACTCTCCCCATCCACACAGGAACAGAAAAAGGGCAGACATCTGGTGGAGCTGGTGTAGAGGCAAAATCAGCCGCCCCCACCCCACAACCCAACTCCAAGAGACTATACAGTCTCCTCACCAGCCAAACCCATGTGGAGGAGTCACAGAGATGTACCATAATCTTTTTGAACAGCCAAGGATGCACATTCTTCTGCTGGGGCGTCCACACTGGAACTCGGCAGGGAGAGACCCAAACCCTCCTCTGTGCTGAGAATGGGGCCAGGGAGCCGGGCTCATTCTGCCCTGCCTGCTGCAAGGGCTAATCCCTGCCTCACCTCCCTCTCACTGCTGGCTCCTGATCAGGTTTCCACATTGCCAGAGGGGGGGTTACCGGCTTCTAATTAACCCCCTTGTACGAAAAGCTGGAGAAAACAATCAGACCTGGGAGAAGGCAAGGAGGCGCCTTTGCACCATCAACAATCTTCCATGAAAAATATGTAAGGGCTAGACATCAGCGATGAGGAAACATACAATGAACTGCGCTGGGCTGCCTGGCTTTGCAGCCCACATTATCTGGGTTGCTCTGACAGGCCAAAAAAAAGCCTAAATCAAAACACTTCAGACTGTAAAGGCCTTTGGGAGCAGCAGGGTGAGGGCCCACTGCTCTGACATAGTGCAGGATGAGGAAAAGGCCTCTGGAAAGCAAAGGGCCAGTCACGTCTGGGAACAGCCCACGAATATGTGCTGGCCACAGCCATAGTCTTACACTCTGGTTTGCTTGCAGCCTGAATACAGAAGGCTGCATACTCTTCTCGAGTTTTGTATGGAAAACCCGTGAAGAATTTTTGCTCTGTATTTTGTTCCAGAGGAGAAGACTTATGCCAGGAAGCATGGAAAGACCAGCCTGTTTTGAACCTGGCATCTCTCACCCCCTTAGGAATAGAGCTGGGAGACAAGGCACAACACAGTAAGGAAGGACATCCTTACACCTTCAACAAGTCCCCACACTCAGAGTCACCTCTCTGACAGTCAAGGAGAGCTTTGGCCAATTCCCTGAAGTAGATTTGCTTGCTTACATTTTTCTTAAATGCCAGGTTAGCTTATAATAATGAGGATACCTGCAACATGCAGAAATCTTTCTCCTTTCCACTAGAAAGAGTGGGAAAGAAGATGAGTGAGAGTATCATTGCTGGTTTTGACTGCCCACACAGTGTTGCATGAGCTACAAAGATAATTTCTGTCTTGTGAGTCTTGGGATATCAGGACGTTTTTGTTGCATCCCCAGCTCCCGGAGTCCTGTGATAATGTGAAACTCGCTGCTCTCTTTGCTTCTCTAGCCCTACTTCTTGCAAGAAAGCTGTTAAAATGTTAATGATGGAGGGAGGGCAGAGGGAAAAACTCATCTGCTTGGTCTTTTAAGAGCAATTAAGGTCAGATTTCCTGTCCTCCACGGCTGGAAATGCTCAGCACTGCTCCCCAGCCAGCGCTGTTGTTCGGGGTGCTGGCAGTACTCGCGGTACTAGTGGGAGTCCATAGCCCTCTGGCTACTCCCACGGCAAGGAGAGGGGGAGGATGCAAGGTTAGCTCAGGTCTGGAGGAAATTGTTCCTTCTGCCTTCTTGACTAAAACATTCCTTCAGGAGCTGCCTTATAGCTGCCGGTGTATCTGAAGCCGTGAGTGTCTGCAGGGGCTGTCGGGGGTCTCACCCCAAGCCCGCGGGAGGCGGGGGCGAGCACATGGGCAGAGGGGAGATGAGTTCCGTGGGGCTGGGATGCATCCCTGGAGCATCTCGCAGCTCTGCCGCGGCACGACCGGGTAAACCCTGGGCTTTTCCCAGGAGAGCGGACAGCCTTGGCAGCACGGAGCAAAACAGCTCCATTCCCCTGACCTCCACCATGGTCTGACTTTTAAACGGCTCGGAGCGCAGCCTCCCTGGTGACTCATACTGCGAAACTGGGGTTTTTTAATTTTTTTTTATTTTTTTTTTAAGAAAGAGCGCTGCTCCATCAGTCAATTACTTGAAGAGCCGCTCTAATTTGGCACCCAATTGTTTCCCCAGCTGCCGCTGCGTCTGATCTCCGCTGTGGGCGGCAGGAGCAGGCTGCCTGCGTAAGGAAAGGAGCCCAGGCGCCCAAGGGAGGAGGAGAAGGAGGAGGCAGCAGGGAGGGCCACGCTGCCTGGCTGAACAGCCCTGCGCCCGCAGAACAGCAGCACTAAAAATGCAGGCATTAAAAATATCTCAGGGTCACAGGTGATTGCTGTATAATAAAAATTACCGTGGGAGGAGGCGGTGGGAGGGACAGATCCTGGTGGCAGGGGAACAGCCTGCCAAGGCTGGCCCTGCTACAGCGGCTCACTGCGAGCCATGGCCACAGCCACCGCTGCTCAGTAATGAATGTGATGTGACATTTATGGCTTTTTCCGCTGTGGATTTTAAATCGCTTCACAATGGTTGCTTAATAGCACTGTCCTCTTCTTCTCTTCCAATCTCTCCCCCATCCTATTTAATATAAAAAATAAGTGACTTGCCTCCCATCACGTGAGAAGTCAGCGGCTGAGCCAGCAGCAGAGCACAAGTCCCCGACCTACGCCTCTTGCCCTTTAGCTCCTACGAGCACTCCCTTTTTTCCAAGAAATCCAAGAATAGGATCTGTACTGCGACAGCTGTTTTTAAATCAGCAAGGATTTTTTATTGAAGAAAAGGAGGCTTGCTTTCAGCAAGGAGCCTTGATTAAAACTGTTCTGCCTCCCAGGCACTGCAAGGGGCTGCGGGTGCTGTGGTGAGGGAAGCGGGTGCGATGCTTCCTGCTCCAGGATGGAGGTACCCAGGAGCAAGAAAAGACTTTGGTGTAGTTGCAGACAAATGTGTGTCTCCAGGCTGTAGCTCCTCTTTCACTCTTTTAATACAAGCATTTTCATATTTTCTTGCGTGGACACACACGTGCGTTCACACACACGTGAAAAGGCCTGCCTCACCCTCTGCTGCTGCCATCAAACCACTCCTCCAGCTTCAGCTCCAGGCAGGCAGGCTCCCTGTGTGCTCCCAGCAGAGAGCTCCCCTGCCTGAACAACCCCTCAGCTGCACTCCTTCCCCTCTGTTCTGCTCCCTGAGATCTGTTAAAATTGAGACATACACAGCAGCAGTTCCAGCCAAGGGCAAAGAAGCAGCACACTCGTTTTGGAGAAAGCCCACCCGTGCTGTGTGCAGTACAAGAAGAGATGCTTGTGGATGGAGAGGCTGTGATGGGAAGGTGGGGGGTGGTTACAATATTCCTGCCCTTTTCTAGTTCAGTTCTTGGATTATTGGAAGATTTTTTACCATGTCCTTATAGCGCATAAACTGACTTTACAGTACATGATGCTCTTTTACTTCTTGGTGGGAAAATTAGGATTATTCAAGGTGTTCACATGCACATGTGAACTCACTCATGCACATACACACACACACACACACACACATGCATCTGTGCTGCCTGTAGCAATGTATGGGGCTCTCAAAACTCATTCCCGCAAGTTTGTTCCACCAGGCTGGACTTTTTCTTCTTAATCTGTCAGGACATTATCTGCTGAAACAGCCAGCATCCCCCAGACAGCAGAAAAGCCATTGCAACCCAGCCACAGAGCTCTCCAGGAGCTCCAGGTGAACCTCCTGCAGTCCTGGATTGGGGCCATTGCTTCTGCAACTGATAGGACTTGAGATCCAGGACTTGCCTGAATGTGTTCACAGCAGCTCCTGCTTGGAGGTACTTGTGCTCACCATCAGCTGGCACCTCCTGAGGGCAGGTGGCTGCCTGCCAGAGGGGAGGAGACACAGACCTCTGACAAGGGGGGTGGGTCACTCTCCACCAGGCCGGGCAAGAGAGTCTCAGCCAGATGGAACCAGGAGAAAGCACTACCAAGTTGTTGGCCAACTTAGGATGTGATGTTGGCTTCACAGGAAGCTACTTGGCTGCCTCTCCCTGAATCAAGATTCAGTGATGCCAGGAGACAGGCACAGTGGGGAAACTGAAAGCAAAAAATGGCAGAGTGGATGGCAACTTGACATTAATTCATTTTTACCATATGTCTGACTATTCATTACACTCTACCATTCTGTTATACAAGACTCCTGGGGGTCTTCTATGCCATTTTACGGATAGCAGGGTTCCTCTTCACTTGCAGCACAGCATCATCATGCATGCCCAGGCTAATGGCTCACAAGGTCCTGTGGCAGGAGCAGCCCCATCCTGTGCACAGGCAGCCGCCGGCATCAATGTACTCTGGCACTCACAGCCCATCCCAGCACACTACGGACCTGCCAGGTCACCTGGCACAGGGGTCTGTCCCCTAGAAGCACACACGGGCAGGTGACACCAGCTACACAAACGCTCTGGCACCTGCCGAGAGACGCTCGCTGAGAAGCAATGGGGGTTTTTTATGGATTTGTAAATTGTTCTGTATTTCTCTGCGGTCTCCCTCTGGAGTGTGTTCCTGGCATGGGACCAAGCCCCGGCTCCAGCAGCAAGCGTGACTCATCCTGGCAGGCAGCGGCCCAGGAGGGGGAGGATCACCCAGGCTGGGAAGCCAACACCATGGCTTTTCTGTGTGCACTGCAGTGGCAGCAGCAGCTGTTTCTCCTTGTAGGTGGGAAGGTTGAATTAGCAGCTCCCTTGCCTGGATCCAGCTGTCCAGCCCCCCTGTGTGCCGTCATGGCTTCTCACCCTCGCTCCCATCACACACACACACCAAGTAGCAGCGAGTTGCCTACACGGTTGCCTGCACTCTGCCCTCTGTGCCTCCCGGGCTGAACTCTTGTCCAGGGAATTAGCAAACCCATGTCTTCTTCAGACTGCAAGATCCTGGACCAATTCCCCATGAATCAGCTGCCCTGAGGGACTTCAAGGGGAATCAGAGGGCATTCTGCACAGGGAGGTGCAGGGGTTTGTCTGGATGTCAATAAGAAAGGCACAGGGTGTAATAATAAAATATTTTTATTAATAACAAAAAATAAGAGGAGGAATGTAAAGTAATTCTTGTGTCCCTTTAAAAGCTGGGAATCCCACTTATGAGCAGCATTAGATGGCCTTCAGCTGAATAGCCACAGCACAGACCACGGATCCCATCACTGAGAGGTCAGGTCTCCTTCCTATACCATACTGCCTTTAATCTCCCATGACAAGCAAAATCATATATCTTTTTCTGACAGGTAGGGAGGTTCTCTCTGTAAGGATGTCCACCAGAGCCCAACACCAAGAGCACAAAGCATCTCAGCACAATCCCTTACACTACTGTGTACACAGGTCTGTAGCCCCTCCAGTACAGGGCCCTGTAGAGCAGACATGGCTTGTCCAATGTCACTAATATAATGTCTTCCACAAAGCTCCCAAGAGGGAGAAAACCCTTATTTTTCTTTCTGTCAGACGTGTTGTTTTCCTCTTAAGTTTTTGTGCCTGCTAGTGACCACAAAATGAAGCCCAATCAATGGAGCTGCTGTCATTGCTTCCCCCAAGGGGACATACAATTAAAATCATCAGTGTCGTTCTGCCTAAACCACAGAGGCAAAATCTGCCTTCACAAACAGTTTTATTTCTTCCTTTAAATTAGAGCATCAAAATCTTCTTACAGGAGGGCTTTAGCTTCCATATGTAATAGAGATGATAAAAATTCACTTCAACATGCTATTTTTCTTTAAAGGTGTGCCAGGTGGATGTAGTTACAGAGGTCTGGCATGGACTCAGTGCAGCAGTGACCTGTGAAGCACAGGTACACACATTTCTGGAGCACCCTGGCAATACTCAGATTGTATCTGGTGTGGTTGACCATTCTCTGCCAACTGTATCAAGGCAATTAAGGCTTCTTCCTGCATCTGCTTCCTTTGCCTTCAGAGGCAAAAGACATCTCCTTTCAGTCTAACACTCCTCAGACTTGGAGAAAAGCGCTCAAGCAGCTGTGTGGGGAGAAGTCCCAGTGTCTGCATGGGGAGATCCAGCTCCCAGTTGTATGGTTGTAAGATATGCAAAGCCCAAAACACACATGCTCAAGTGAATAACTGATGCTTTTGGTGTTTGTCCATCCATAAGGATACTTGGTAACCCACTCCTGGAAGCCTTCTCATATCCTGCTTCCACTCTGCTGAAGTGTCTGGTCCCTAATAGCTGCAATCCTTCATGGCCAGTTTTCCAACCAGTCGGTGTTTTGCTGCAGACTGCTATCATTTGAGATCCCCATTCTGTCCCAAACCAGGAACTGGGGCAGGGTTGAGGGGAGAGAAGTATTTTAAATGCAGTATTAATGTCGTGCTCTCAGCCACAGTCTTCTGTGGTGTTAGGACAATCTCCAGAAAACGGTGAAAAGGCTGCAAATATTCTCCTTAATTTACCTGGGAACCCAGAGGCAGATTTCCCCTTGTGCTATGTTTGGGTTTTGCTATATTGCCTCCATGTAGGAATGGTTTTTTCTTCTGCAGGAAAGGAAGTGTCCTTGTTGAATGCTTTTTGCATTCATCTCCCGCGCAGCTCCTTGTTGGTTCCGTGCCTCCCGACAGCAGGCAGCCCTTTGGGCAGCGTGCCAGCGGCACGGACCAGCAATGCTTCCCGACAGAGCCAGGAAATCACCGCTGCTGCGGCTCGCGGGGCTGGGAGGCTGGCTGCTGCCCGCAGCCGGGCAGGGCTATCCCGCCCTTCCTGCCGGTGGGATGAGAGCTGCTGATACGCCCAGGCAGGGGTTTACTGATCCAGCGCTCTCCCTTTTTCCAGGTCGCAAAATGTTCATCGGCAGCCTGCAACCATCTCACGTTTATTTAATTTAATGAATGAGTTTCACCAAGAGGCGCTGCGAAAATTCCACATCTAAATCAGTATTTGCGTTCCTACTGGCACATTTCCTAAGGAACCTGAAATCATTTGTGTTGCATTTTTGGCTGCCTGCTATAGCTGATTAACAACACGAATTAGCATGGACCAATCCCAAATTCAATTTTTGGGAAAGCACCTCATTTTTGTCCCCGAAATTAGAAGATACCAAATCACACGCATGGCATAATGTGTATGATACATGATATGTACATGTCTGATGCACATACACCACACACAAACCTAAGGAATCAGAGATAAGAGCTTGCTGACATTAATCCACTTCAAATCATTGTTCCAACTACTTGAGAGACAAACACACATTCAGTGACCTTGCAGAGCATGCATTTCCTCGGCTGACGCGACAAAGAAAGTTCCTAAAATAAATGATGACTGAATCCTTACCAAAGAGATTCACAATCAGGGTGGGTTAGAGAGGTACCCAGATGAACCCAAATACAGGAAAGGATCACATCACTTTCTTTGTCCGATGGACTAATGGTAGTAAGACTAATTGATAAATATCTGAGCAAACCTTTCATGAAAGATCTGCTCCCAAGGATGACTCCTGCTCCTGGAGTAGCCACTGGGAAGTAGCCCTGAAGACAGATGGGGGATTTGGAGGTTGGTACATGGAGATGAAGCTCACGCCAGCAAGTGGAGAGACCTGCAGCCTGTGCAGGAGACCTTGCCAGTGGGAAGCTGAGCACCTAAAGGAGGGCCAGGAGGGTGAACACGATGACCAGCGTGACACAGTGCTGGGACAGGATCTGTATTAAAAGCGTCTCTGTCAGTTCCTTGGAAACGACCGAGAACTGAAAGCACCAAAGAAATAAAGCTGTTGCCAGCTGGAGGAACAATAGGCAAGCCACAGCTATCTTTAGCTCACGGGATTAAATTCAAATTGCAAATGCAAAGGCCTGGAAGAAAAGGCCTTCCCGCACTACTGAGCGCCAGTGTAAGTGCACAGCACAGCCCAGCACAGCCCGGCACTGACGAGCATCCGCAGACCCTTTGTCATCCCCTGTCATCCCCTTACCCGAAGGAAGGGCAAAAGGAGAGCCAGAGAAGAGGGAGAGTCTGTCCCTGCCTGACTGCAATTCTCCCAAAACACCTAATTTTTCTGTGGGAGGGATGTTTCTGGGAGGGTACCATGCCTTGGCGACAGCCCGGCAAACTTCAGCATCAGTAGCCTTCCAGCTGCAGCCTCACAGACCTCAGCACAAGCCAATTTTTCCTGCTTCTCATTCATGGAGGATAGAGCAGGCAGCAGCTGGATGTACAAGCAGTCAGCACAGCCTCCTGCAAAATTACCAAGGGACTTGTACTGGCCCCAGGACAGCAGCTTGGGGCCCAGTTCATAGGCAATTATGAGTTTGATGAGAGATGGTAAAAATTGACCCAGTGTACCGCTTTCCCCTGACACCTTCAGGCTGCATGGTAGCTCGTACCTCCTCGCTCTATAGGCAGTGGCTCTGAATCTTTGGCCCACCAATTGCTCCTGACTGTCTCTTCCATCACAACAGAGGAAAGCAAGTCCTCAGTGCCAGTTTTCAGGCTCTGCCCCTTCACTAGAATATCTGTACCAACTGAAAATTAAAAAACAGTCCAGCACAGCTCAGGACTGTTGGGAACACATCCTTGCTGCTGCCCTTTGAGAGGGGATGTTGATGTGCCAGCCTAAGCCAGATTTGGCAGGTTTAGGTTGCATTAAGGGACACGATGTCTTGCCTTTAAGATACTTTAAGATGTCTTAAAACATTGTCTTACTTTAAGATGTTAGTTAGCATGTGCTAGCTAAGGGGCTGACAGCTTACTTAGGTCTGACAGCACACATCAGGCTGGCTGACCATAGGGTACATCTGCACCATGACCTGCAGACAGCTAAGCTCACTCTCAGTCAGCTCCCACTGCTGCCAGCTGCCAGCTTTGCTGATAACCCTGCCATGGAGCACAGGATACAGTCCAGGCAGAGTTGTGGGCTGCCACAGCTATGCCACTACCTGACTTCATTCATTTATAGCCGTCCCCAGTAGCTGCAGAGGGCTGGGTAACAGAGGCTGAATCCACAGGACTGAGGGCAGCACAGCCAGCCCACGGCTCACAGAGCTACGCACTCAACTAATCGAAGCTGCTGGGGCACCACAGCTCCAAATAAAGAGACTTTGAATCTGGCTCCTGCTGTACCAAACTGGAAAAAATCCAAGCTATGAGTTAGGGATTGCAGGCAGGGCAAAGAGAGAACCGGGGAGGCTGCTGCCTGATGACTTGCTTAATGAATTGCAGGCTTCGGAGCTGGATTGTTCAGCTAGGGGAAATCCAACAAACACCTCACACCCGAGTGCTAGGAAATTGGTTTAATAGTCTCAGTGCCCATAATGAAACACCACTGGGGAGCAGAGGTCCCAGCTCTCACCTGCACGTGCAGTTTTCATGTGGTAAAAAACGAACTTCTTTCTGGTTCCACCAAGTGTTTGGAGGTGTTGTTATAGAGTCACAACATCGACTTTTAATGACAGTGTAAATGACAGCCGCTGAAGATCAAGCGTGTAGCCGTCCAGCCCCGGCTGTGTGCAAAGCCTGCCAGCAGTGCAGAGATTTTTAACTCCGTGCTGCAGTCATCTGCGTTTTTATGTTTGTTATTTTGTTTTTAAGCAGCCGCTTAGTGGTATCTGGAGGGCATTTGCTACTCTAATACTCAGCCTGAATGTGCGCGAAAGGAAGGGCTTGAACAAGTGGCTGAGCTCTTTTAGGAGAATCGGAAAAAAAAAAAAGGGAATTGCTGTTGGCTGCTGCGGCGCTGGAGCTGGGGGAGAAGGCAGTGAAAGTTGCACCTCCACCCCAGCCCAGCTCTCCGAGGAAGGGAAGAGATGCAAGGAAAGCCTCTCTGCAACCAGGCAAGCTGCAGTTGACACAATGTGTGGCACAGACTCTGTCCTTGGACCGCCAGGGCAGAGGTGCCGGCACACAGGGGGTTACAGTGAAGTTATAACTTGAGCTGTTAAAATTCATGAGGTGTAAAATACAAATTGCACATGGTAGATGAGCTGCCTTTAAAGTTTATATATTACTTTCCCCCACCCTGCTCTGGTTCAAACCTCTGTTGGCACAAGCTAATTAGAGCTCACCAAAGGGGGAAGCACAGCCTTGGCAGGGCAGCACAGGTTAGGCAGGGAGTGAGCCAGGGCCCATTCAGACTGTGTTTATAGATGTTTGGCTACAGGAAGCTGGGAGAAACCCATGGCCTACACACGCATGAACAATCACAGATCACAATTAATCCCTTATTCTCCTTTCTTCCTCTTTTCAAACTTCTCAGTTTGAAAGATATGAAGCTCTGCCTTTGAAGTTTATGCTTTGTTTGATTATTCCCACAGCTCAATTTATGTAATTTTCCTATTGGAAAAAAAAAAAAAGTAAAGCAGCAAAACATTTTTAAATAGTTCCCACAGCAGCAAAGCTTTTGTGTGTTTGGGTTTTTTTACAACAAACTTCAATCTCATTTTTTATTTGCTCCATACAACTTGGCACACATATACCTTCCAGGACCCAGCTTTTTGCATTTTCGCTTGTGTTGGTCCCTTCTCCTCAGTACCATTACAGGGAAAAATGAGCAGGTACTGTAAAGAATTTGGAAGCACCAATGGTTTCTTGATGTCCTAGGTGACCCCAGGTATTCTCACCCAGAATTCAGTCTCCAAGGGGATTTTACTTACATAATTCTTTCCCCACCCAAGAAAGACTTAGGGATCAGAGATTCAATACAGAAAAAAAATATGTAAATATCCAGAGCACGAGAATGAGCGTCAGCTTATGCATAGCTGACTGAATTGAACACAAACAATGATGGAGAATAGGATGGGCTGGAAGAGGAAATTTAAATATTTATCCTAAACGCTCTTTCTTTGCATTTCTTGAAATAAATTACTCCCAGCAATTGCAGGCAGAGATTGTTGATTAATTCCAGCAAAAGCAGAGAGACAGGAAAAATTACTATACATCGTCTATTTCTGAGTTTCAGACAACGCTTTTCATTTTTCTTTGTAGTCTTTGTGATTGGTCTTTTTGACTCCGGGGTGATTTGTGGGCGGTTTGCAGAGGAGTTTGCCGCTCACGTCATAGGTACAGATATAGATAGTGAAGCACCATCACAAATACGAGCAGGAAGTGCTTTTTATACAGGGGGTGAAAACACAGACTATAACCTGGCCAGAAGATACCAGGGTGAGCAGCATAGATGCCCTGAACAGCAGTGTGCTGAAAGGGACCCATGCCGGGGCCACTTGCACCCCGATCCCTCTCAGCCACTGGCAAAAGCAGTGACATCAAGAGGAGAAGCTGAAACCAGGATGCTGTTACAGCTGGTTGGGCTGCGGCTGGCAGAAATGCCCCTGGGCTACTGGCAATCGGAGATAAATTAAAGCAGTTGTGAAGCTGCTTGAGTTTATACTTGGGCATCAGTCCAGCCCCAGCTGCCTCAGCGGCAGAGGAAGGTCTTAAAGCTGCCTATCCTTCCTCGCACGCCTGGCCCAGCGCCGCACACAGGCTGCCAAGCACAGGGGCCTCCCCTCCCTGTGACAGCGTTGCTTCTCTCTCAGCCAAAACAAGTCCACGTGTGTTACGGTAGCAAACCACGGAGTGGTTGTGGTGGTATCTCTGTGGCTTTAGGGAGGCTGCAGCAGGTATCCTGGTCTAAGGTATAAGGAATACCCCAAGTAAGGTGCTGTGGTTCACTTTGTGTGAATTCAGTGAGGGGAAGTGTTCACGCAGCTATGGAAAAAAAGTGATTTGTAATTTTTTTTCTGGCTCCGGGAGCCAGAGCGGAGCTTTGCACACCCTCTGAGACTCCATAAGCAGCTGCACTGCAATGCACTTAATGAAAAACTGAAACAGCTTAAAAAATGCTGCCGTACAGGATAATCCCGCTGAAAACCAGGGTAAAGCCTGAGCTGAGGTCTCACTTGGCTGCTCCCTCCGTGTCCCGTGCCCGCTCGCTCCCTGCCCCGGTCGCACATCGGTGGAGCTGTGGAGCGGCAGCTGTGCTGCGGCGCTTGGCAGAGTCAGGCAGCGCTGCCGGCACCGCCTCCGACAGCCGCTCCCCGGCACCTCCGGCGTGTGCCGACCCTGCTCCCTCCGCGAGGGGATTTTCTCGTGTGCCAGCTCAAGCTGGGCGCTGAACCACGTCTTGCATGATCTCCGTGTGCCACCGTGTCAGACGTGAACACCGAGTGATGCCTTTGAAAGCAGCCAAAAGACAGGGTAGAAAATTGGTCCCAGTCCTCAAAGCCCCAGGGGTACCCTTGCAGCCCAGCTGCAGCAACACGCCCCAGGCAGTCTCCCTGCTGCTTCAAGTGGCATCTGAAGGCCTGGGGACCAGTCAGGATGGTGGCCCACAGAGGTGCCACCGGGTCTCTCTTGCACCTCCCTACTTGGGGCTCATCCAAAGTGCCACAGGTTTGTGCATTGCCTGCAAGGGAGCCGAGCCAGAGGCTGAATTTCCCTTTGTGAGATCTGAAGCTTCAGCAGAGGACATCAAAGGGTTGCAAGTTCAGAAAACCATTGCAAACCAGAGGCTCAGGCAACAGAGCAGGTTCATTTTTCTGGCAGCTCTGGTAGTGGTCTTGTAGGTAAAGTGGCAGCACACACCATTAATGAGCCAGAGGATGGCTGGAAGGGAAATGGAGCATCTTCCTTGCCTCCATTGTCACTGTGTGTCATTGCAACACTCCCATTTGCAGCCAAGCCCTTGCAGGCAGTGCCACTGCACACAGGGGGGTCTTACAGGCAGTAACACAGTACACAGTGACTGAGATAAAAATCACGTCCCAGTAGCTGAGACTTTCCAGTACAAAACAGAGTTCCCGCACTCCCCCAAAACGTTTTTGCTTCTACAGTAAATGTGGGCGTCTCACTGGTTTCTCTATTTAAATGCATTTCTAATGTTACCTCTGATCTAGTTTTCTTTCCTGTAATCCTGTAAGACCCTGGGGTTTCCTGGAAATCCAGTCAGAGACCTCTCTGCACCTGTACATATCCAGTGTGGAAGACCATGCTGCCTGCTTACATAGAACACTGTCCAGGGGGCAGTGATTCCTTGCAAGGTTACCTACGGAGCCTTGCAAAAGGGAAGTCTTTTTGTTTTGGCTGGAGCTTTGAATGGCTGTGGTTGCCTTAACAGCACGTTAGGGCCAGAGCATTACTTTCTTCATTCTTCAGTTGTTGTCTTGGTGCTTTTAATAATCAGTCAGATAGACCAGAGAGGTGATCAACATGTCCCCACACTGAACCCGTACCACCACTTGACATCAGACACCACTAACATATAATAAGACAGTCTCCATCACCATTGCCTCTTTAAAATCCTAGGCTACTTTTCCAATATCTCTCATGGTATATGTTGAGTTAGCCAATTTAGCAGCCCTTGTTGCCCATGCTGTCAGAGTCACCAGCCAGTGGAGAAGGTGTCCACACAGTTGAGGAGCCAGAAATCATTTCATACCCATCAGTGCTCTTCGCACATCCAGCTCAGTAAGGCTGAGTACTGTTAGCACAGGGACTTAAGAGAAGCAAGAGGCTATTAAACTGCTAACAGAGCCGAGGGGGGAAAAGTCTTACTGGTTCAAGATACACAGAGGGATTTTAAAACCCAGGCTTAGGAATAAAAAGCAAAAAGAGGTTGCTCAGAGGCAGCGCTTTTCAAGAAAAATGCAATGTAGTGACCACCTGAGGTTAATCCAGGCAGAGTGGGTGGCAGGCATAAGGAATTACTTGATTGTGGGGGACAGACAGGCTGAATAAGGGATTTACTTGTGAGAAGGGCAGAAAAGGAGGGCCAGAGGAGTAAGCAACTTGGTGGTGAGCCTTTTTGCGGTGAGCGATTAACAGCAGTTTCTAATGAGCAGAGGGAGACTAAAGCTGACTGCTTTTTTAAAGCCATTTCGATAACATTGGCCCCAATGTAATAAGCTATTTGTTTGTGCCTACTGGCAGGGACAGAAAGTTGCTACTGAACATAATCCTCTAGAACCGGCACCATCAGCTTGTTTAAAAGTGTCAGCAACAGCATCTGAAAGGGCCCAAGCCCCATCACAACAACCATCCCAAGCGCTATTTCAATGCCTCTGCGCTCTTTTGTGCTCTCTCTCTCTCATTCTGCCCTCTCTTTACCCTATTCTTCTCCCTCCCCAAGCACCAGTGGGGCTGATTCCCAGCCCTGTGCCCCTGGGCTGGATGGGAGGCTCAGGGTGGGCTGGCCCGTGGCTGGAGATCCCTGGATGACCTTCGAATCACAGCCCTGCCAGTTCACTGAGCTGCCCTTTCTGATAAGCATCACTGCTGGCGAAAGCAGGCAGATTATTGATGGGGGGCAAAAGGGGGGCAGCTGGCTGAGGAGCTGTTGGGAGGGGGAAGTGGATCAGCCTGCCCACTCTGGATATTTTAAGAGGCTTGTCCACTTCTTTATGATGAGGGGGTACTTTTGGGAATCTCTGTTTCCCTGAGAATTTTGATGAGTACACACTCTTTCTTAAAATAGCATGCAAACATCACGCAGCAGCGCAATTAAATGCAACCCGAAGAACTGGCTGAAAACAAAGCTGAACTCACAGCCCCAGCCAAACCCTTTCGACTCAGAACGCAATGCTCCTTTAAAGCCATGGATGCACAAATAAACACTACTCTTTTATAAGCTCCCCTTGCTACTTCAATGCCAAATAATTTCTTTTTCAGAAGTACTCAAGATCACCCACAAATTCAGAAATGCTGAAGTCCTGCCTGGTTTCCCAGCATGTCAGAGCTATTACCATCACGGTGTGTGCAGGGAGCCTGGCATCACATGGGTGGGATGGCTTGCCTGGACCAAATCACTGGCAAGCAGAGGGACTACTTTTACCCTTCTTTTAGGGGCATGGATGATTAAACTGCTTGTGTTTGCCTGAAACGCTCTTGTCAGAGCCTGGATGGCTCTCGAGTGAGTGGACACTGCTAATTATGATTTACATTACCATAATTATTTCTCCCAGCAATTTCCACACTCCTCACCTCTGGACATGTGCCATCTCTGGAAGGCAGATGTGACAAAAACTCATAGGAGACGGGGGTCTTTGTGTGGGAATGTGCACACTCAATTTTCCTTTCTGAATTTGCAACATGGATTCCCTGTTGCAAAACAGAAAGTCTGTTGGTTGTGTGATCCCCCTAGGTCCAAAACCTACTAAAGGCATGCAAAACACTCCATGCCACTATTTGTACACTTGAATACACAGGGCCTGATTTTTCTGGAGACTTTGCACATACACTGACACATAATCTCTGCCTCTGTAAAGAATTGCCCCCTCTTCCTCTAACTCACTTGATAGTTCCTGGTAAATCCCCCCCTTTTCCAAGGGCTCCCACTTTTTTGTCTGAGTCCCCCTACATTTCATTTCCCATCCTTTTGGGATGAAGAATCGGTTCTTTTCAGAGTGCTACCAGCTTCCCAGTGCTGCTGGATCCCCAATCCACAGGACCTCCATGAAGAAGGGTGACTGCGAAACAGCCATCCCAGTGCCACCTTCTCAGGGTAAGTTGAAGGAACTTGCCCCCCAGGCCAGAGTCAGGGTGGAAGACAGGAGACTTTGTGCTTTTAAAGGCCGTTTTGTCTAAAAAGTTTATTTGGATTTAATGCCATTTAGTCCCACGGCCGGAGAGAACAGCGCAGCTGATGCTGTACCGGGCAAGAGACCTCACCGGGGAATTACCTACGTCACTCAGCGCTGGCAATCTGGATATAAATAGGCCTGCCTGACAGCTGCTGGGTCTCCACCATTTTTTTCCTTGCATGAACTTGTGGTTCCTGTTAAAGTTGCAGGATTATTTGAGGTTTGGCTGGAAAGGAGCAGATGTTCTGCAAACGACACCGAAAGCCCTGCGCTGTGCGGTGGCAGGGACTTCCCAGGGCTCCCCTCCTTGCACGCGCCGCACCAGCTCACAGGGAGGGTTTGCAGCAGGGGCAGGCTTCCCTCTCCCGAAAAACAAATTTTCCAACAGCAAATTCTCATTAACTAAAGTCCCGCTCCTATGGGTATTTTTAAAATGAGGCGGAAAAAACCAGACTAAAGTTACATGTGTATACATACAGCTGTGGAGAATAAAGTCATAAAATCACTAGCGAGCTTGTTTCTCTGGCTATGCCTCCCTCCCTCTCCGCAAAAGATCCTCACTTCAAAGGGAAAATATAAGCCTCCTCCCCCCCTCTTCCTGCACTAATTTTTTCCCCTGAAAATATTTTTCCTCCACATTTCCAAAGCATTGCCCAATTAATTACTTCTAGACAGCATCTCATAGCACGGCTGAGCAATAATGAACAAATCCTGGTGGCTCACATGCTGGTGGCTTTAGAAAAAAAAAGATTACTTTTAATCAGCAGAATGAGCACAGGGGCAAAGCCTATTGAACTCGAGCATACACAGTGAGCCCAGAGCAGCCCCAGGAGCAGAGTGTGGCTGCAGTCTGCTCAGTCTGGCCTGTGGCAGGAGCCCTCTCCCAAGCAGGTCCCTGGGGAATAACGGGCAGGGCACTATCCCATGCACATTGCAGCTGATCCTAGGCTGCTCCTCAGGCAGGTGAAATGGTTTGTAAAATATTACAGTTTTCTCTCTCTCCCACTCTTTCCTTTTTAAAGCCCCATTTTTCAAGTTGAGTGATTCCAATCAAAGTAATTTTCATAAGTTCCCCCTCCTCCACCAGCACAAAGAAAGGTGCAGAAAAGCTTCAGCTCTACCCAGAAAAAACACGAAGAAAAAGTTGTGCTTTCCCTCCAATGTCATTATTCCTTCTCATTACAAACATTTTGGGACCAGTACTCTCTTTTACTCTCTGTAGAGCATTAAACAGCAAGATCATCATGCTCTCTGTCTCCTACCACAGTCTGAGTAACAAGGAGTAAACAGTTCCCATTCCACTTTCTGGTTTGGTTTCTGAACAGGATTCTGAACAGGCTTCTTTGAGGCTCACAGTTCTTTGTTCCTACCTTCTCTTGAGGTGTCTAACAATAAGATCCTTTAACACCACCTTGCTACACATTTCAAGTGCCTTTTCTCCTAACCAGGACCTGCCATCAGGAACCACCTCCTGACTCTGTATATCTGTCTCACTCCCGTTACAGAGTTTTGGTTTTATCTGTATACTGTTAAGGCACAAGTTACCAGTATTTTGAGAGTTGAGAGCATGACTCTCACCCATTAAATGCCTCAAAGACCTCTACAATTCTACTAATGGATTGCATCTTCCTTAAACTGAATAATGAAATAATATTTACTATACTGGGATAGTAGGAATTCTATAGCTGGAGTGAATATTGGGAATTTTTTAGCAAGGAAATTGCCCATTCCTTCCTAAAATTTCAACACTCTGAAAATGTTGACTGGTGTTTGTGTTGAAGATGGGCAACTTATGATGACATTGTCACATTTTCCTCCTCTCAAAATTTCAATAGACTTTTCTGTCAGCTCCAGAAAAAATTACAGCTGGTTCCTCTGATCACCAGTGAATCACCTGGCCCACACATCAAGCATTGCCTCCTCCAGAGTAGAATGCAGCATGAGATGTTATGCAAAATTAATTACTATTGCACAGGTAGATTAAAACCACTTCCTAGGACAACAGTCTGCTTCTGCTTTTCCCTATATTTTTATAATTTTTTAACAGAAAAGAGTGGATAAGTTTCCCCCAAAAGTGACCAATACAAAGCAACACTGTGACTGTGGTGAGAGACTTGTACCAGCTGCTGTTAAAGTTGATCTCCACTTGACAGATGATAGCTCTCCTGTGAGCCATAGCCATTTTACTCCAAGGACTAGCTGTGATCTTTCCTGTGTTTCTGGCACTAGCTGACCATGATAATACCAAGCTTTGGACCTCCAGTTTGAGAAATTGCTGGTATTGTCTGCAAGTGTCACAATCACATTATCGTCCGTAAATGGCAGTGTATGGAGGAACTTCTTGGGGCCCTTCTCACTCGCCACGGTCTGTCCCTTCTGCTTTGGTCGTGCTTGATGCTGTACAGGGAGTACAAATGTGGCTTGATTGGATTAAGGCCTTTATTTCTGTGAGGTCTGCTGCTATTCACTGAGGTTTAATTAAATTTGTGACCTCCAAGTGGTCAGGGAATGTGTGTCAAGTCAGGCACATAGGAAAACTGATTCATTCTGCAAAAGCTTTGTAGGTGGACAATGCCATTTGAATCTTTCATGACACCGATACCAAGAGAAGAGCCACAGCATCATCAAGTATTATGCTTTTGCTGAGCCTCTGGGACAAAGGTTTAAGCTGGGAAGGTTCAGGAGTCCAGGTGAAGGCAAGTTTCTCTTTTTATCCGTCTCTAGTTCCTGCTGGTTTTCTCCAGTTGCACAGGGACAGCGAAACCCTTCCCAAGACATTGCGTCACCTGGCAAAAGCTGTGGTGCCTCTGGCAGCAGAGGTTTGGTACAGCCTCTGCCTTCCTTCGCACCCCAACACTCAGACACTGGCAACTCCCTTCCTCAGGGTAATCCTCTCCATCATCCACCCTCCTCTTGATCTCCTGCGTGCCCAGGGACTCTACCTTGCTCCAACACTTCATGGAGAAAAAGAGGAGCAGAGGAGGCCACTCTCCATGCACATAAGGTTTCTCTGTTGCTGGAGGTAGAGGCAAACAGAGTCTGCAGGGGAAAGATGCAAAGCAGAGCTCAAAATTAGTGCTGTGGACTTGTGGACTCCCAAACCCTGGCAGTGTTCAAAGCCAAGTTGGATAAGGCCTTGAGCAACCTGGTCTAGTGGGATGTGCCACTGCCTGTGGACAGATGATCTTTAAGGGACTGGATGATCTTTAAGATCCATTCCAACCTCTTAACATTCTATGACTTTTTGGCCTCAGCACATAGTAATTTTGGTAGCAATGGGTAGGGCACACTTTTCAGATTGCAACCCTGCCGTGGTCTAATTGCATTCACCATCACTACCTCAAACCATATGGGAGACCTGGGATGAGTTCAGCAGCAATATATTCCAATCAACTACTCCGAAATTATTCTTCTACTTTGGCAGCAGGTAGTCCTCCTATCTCAGCTGGAAGAAAACTTTCTGCCTGGTTTTCTAGAGAGCAGATGTGTGACCTGTTGCTGTTCACGACAGTATGTTAGGGACTCTTTCAGCAGCAGGAATTTCATTAGCAGCAGAGACAGAACAGGGATGTTGCTTCCAGGAAGATGGCTTGAAGCCTGTCCTGTCTGAGAAAGCACCTCTTTGAGTGGAAGAGAGAAGACAAAGCAAATGTGACTCAAGGAGGAAGGTGGGGAGATTGTACCTCAGTGTGTCTTAACCAAAAAGGGTAGAAGGAATGTAATGTTCATTAAACAAAATAGTATATCTGAGGAAAACAACCCAGCTTTTGGGAAGGTAAGCACTCCTTCAGGTCTGTAATAGGAGCAACTATCTCACCAAGGTACCTATGGGTGAGAACAACTGGGTTTATGCTGATCCTCTGAATGATCTGAGATAAATGATAGCTGGTATCTGCAGGGCAGGCTGGAGGAAGTGAGGAAGGGAAGGAACATTAACTAGGCAGAGGTGACAAGACCGAAAGGAGCCAGCTCATCCTTCATTCCTTTTCTTCTCCATGGGGTCCAAGTCCAGGAAGGTCCTTCCTTGTGCTGAGGAACGATGGAGCTGCGTCCCTGCCCCAAGCCTGCAGCTCTCTCCCAGGGCAGCTCACGCAAGGAGAGGACTGGGAGATGCTGGGTTGGCTTTGCCTTTGAAGAAATGAGGCATTTATGGTATTTCCAACAAGTGAAGACAAGAAGACCTAGACACAGTAGCAAGTCAGTTAGTACTGGGACATAGTCACAGGGCAGGGGACAAAGGAGGAGACAGAGGGACATCTGTTATAAGAGGGATGCCATGATGGTGAAGGATGGAAGCAGAAGAAGAGTTAGGGAAGACAAGGAATGACTGACAAAAGCACAGTGGAGGGGGATGAGAGAAAACATGATGAGTTGAGAGGCAGTTGTAAATGGCTGACAGATTGGGAAGCTCTCTGTAGGTGGCAAAAGGAAATTATAGAAAAGAGGACACACTTTTCTAAGAGAAAGTGAAAGATATTGCAGCTAAGAGATAGCATGTAAATACTGAAAGGGTTGAGGGGAAGGCACCTAAGCAATGATCCTACCAAAACAAGGCTCTGATCTGGTCTGCCACAGCAGAAGTATTTTCTCTGACAAAAATGATTCAGGGATCCAGAAGGAGCAGTTTAATTATAAAGATAAATCTAAAAATCCTTAAACATTTTTCAGTCTAAAATGAAAGACAAGAGAGCTCTGAAAGGAAACCCTGAGATGCACGAACTGAAGCATTTACAAATGGGATAGGATTGGACTATCAAGAGGATATTTTTCCAAATATAAATAAATACAGCAGAAATACACCACCCAGAGCAATAAACACATCCTGCAAAACAGCAAAAGACACTGTACAGTTTCAAAGCACTGTCTTATATCTGTAGGTAGCCCCTGGGCTGTTTTCTTGTTCCATCTTCTTTGAACAGCTATGGAATTACAGGAAGAGAATCTGGACAAATGTCATCTTATTAGAAGACATTTAGGACTTGCGTCTATCATTCAGTATGAATTAAAACCTTGGAGATTAAATTGCCCACTGTCCCCAGGCACACACTGAGGAACATCTCAGCAGAGTTTTCACCTTGGTGACGTTTGCTGGAGCCATTTTCTTGTCCAGAGAGTCAGCCAAAAAAGTGGTCTTAACCAGGGAAAAATTGTAAAATAGCCATATTTTGAGTATTTGCTGTAATATGTGTGCCTCTCTCTTCTCAAGCTTTGGCTTTATGTCATTATTGAGTTGGAGGTTTTTAAACTATGACCCTAAATCTTACTCTCCTTACCCCTTAAATACAATAATCATACTTAACACGGAGAAGGACACTTAGCAATTGGCCTAGAGCTTTAAGACTTCTTTTCAAGGGTGTTATCAATAGTCTCTTGGCAAAAGAGCTCATGGCTTTCCTTCTGATGATGGTGCCCAAGTGACTCTGTAGTTTAAGCAAATAGCTTAGCAAATGTATTTCTAGGCAGTCATCTTCTACACCGTTCCCTGAGCAACGATGTCAGAGAAACATAGTAAATACCCCTCAGCCCAAAGGATCCAATATATCTTCCTTCATCCTCCAAAGTCTGCGATTTTTAGTAGATGTCCAGTGCTAGTGATTCAGTACCTGCCCTTTTCCCCTTTCTACGTTGCTGAGGTCCTCACAAGGAATCCTGAAGGACAGTGGCCAAGGCTTTGCAGATAAGTACATTTGTACATACCAGAGAGCCTAGCACTGCCTGCTTCTAGTTAAGCAGGGAAAGCACTTTCATGGCTTACAGCAGTCAGACAGTGAGCTTTGTAATTCACATGGCTTTAGGTCATAAGGATAAGGGCCAAGATGGTGCTTAGTCCTCTGATCGAACATTCCACCTGATTTGTGAAGTGCCTCGCCTGGGTCACCTGTGAGCTTGGTCTCCATCACATCCTGGGGACACAGACAAAACTCCATGCCTGAGCAATTCCTTGGTCTCCTGGGACCATCTGTGCTGAACCTGCAAACCTTCCCCACTCTTTCAGGGGCCACTGGCCTGTTTGCCAGCTGGGCCTCCACTCAGCTACCCTGCGTCTGCGGCAGATGGCCGGATCCACAGCCCGCGTGGTAGCTGCCAGCACCTTCCCCGTGAGCAGGAGATCAGATGGACTCTCACACATTGCCCTTCCTGGCTCTGATTCACACTGGATGCCTCAAGGTCAGGGATGGCTGAATAGAAATCATAGAGGCACCTGTCTTTTGATCTGGTTCCTGTGGTCTCTCTTTTTCCAGCGTCCCTGCGTCTAGGGACTCTCCCCAGCCAAAAAGCAGGAAGGGAGATGGGCCGTGCCTTTTGGCAGCACATCAGGGTGAAAGGAGCATGGGAAGGACTAGGAGGTTTTCATGATGAAGCCAATCTCCTTCCCTGTGCCTCACACATACTGACCTTGTTGTTGCATTTTACCAACACATGCCCTTTTACCTGGCTAAGAGTAATAATTTAATAAACTTTAATATTAAAAGCCACTTAGTGGCAGACACAAGAAGGTCATCAGGACAGAGTCACCTCTGGTTGCTGACCTTACAGGGGTACGACCCTCTCAACCCTCTGTGAGGGGGTACACAAGGGGCACACACGGTCTCCAATATCATTTTACATGTGGCTTGTAGAGACTTGTGGGGTTTTATTGTTGTTGCTCATTAAGAAAGATCTTAATACATTACTTACCCAAGGTTTTTGAAGGCCTGTTTAGCCTTCAGCAATGAAAGGGCTTCCTGTGCCCATCCTAAATTGTGTAATATGGCAGACAAGGGTAACCTCTCCCTCAGTGCCTTTCACATAGTTCATACGCAGAGAAGGAAGACTATTCTGTCCACTGAAAACTTTAATGTCTTCTGTTTTTGTTTCTGAGAAAATTTGGAGGTTACATTTTCCTTAACAACCCACTGAAGTCTGAGGCCTTCACTCCATACTTAATAAATCATGATGAAATTAAAAATACCTCCCTTGAGTAAAACCAAAATAAAAGCTGAGTAGAGTCTTTGGGATTTACTTTCCTTTTTTCTGATTTTCCTATGATTATCCATGCCATTTCCCCTTGTTCCATCTGCTGGGTGTTAAAAGGAACTTTTGCATTCTTTCTGCAACATGTCCATGTGAAGAAGACCAAGGAGTACAAGCAAAGGTCAAAGAAGTCTTGTGCTTTTCACTCTTCATTGCTATCAAGATTTCTTGGAGCTGTGATGCTCGTGGCTGATGTCTTGAGCCCAGCCATGTCGAGGGTCACTACAGAGATGTGGTGACCCAGCTTTTTTATGCCCTGCAAGATCAGTCTATAAGCTTGAACTGGGGCAGGCACTGGGAGCATGTCTTGTCCTTCATTAGTGATCCTCCCCTTGGGACCGGCTGGTCCTCTGCAAGCTGGCCCTGGCAGAATCAGCTCCTGCAGAGGGTACTAAAAAGGGAACAGCAATGTTGCTCTTTTTAGCTGTCCCTTATCCTGATGGAATCTGCCAGATGCACATTTGCTGGTGGTGTGGTAGATGCTCCTGTGCTGGGAGGTGAGGTGTTGAATGCCAACATGACTGACGGCAGTTGCCAGGCTCCCACTGCTGATGAACACCGTCAGTACCCCTCATGCAATGATGACTTACCTCTTCCCGGATTGGAGAAGAGGAGGCCTGTGGAAAGCACCATCGCTTGTAAGTAACTGCTCCTTTCAGCTTCAATGACATGTCACATCCATCCTTGAGCTCTTCCAAAAATTCCCTCCTGGGACTTTGCTTTCCCCATAACTCGGAGTGACAAGCGTTGGCAAGGGGGGAGACGAGGGTCTCGCTCAGCCTCAGCCCTGACGTGTGTAAATGAAAAGGCTGGGTGGCGGGGCTGGGTGGGGGTAAGGAGAGGGCTGTGGCAGAGTAAATAAATTGCACCCTGCATGTGTTATGCCAGCAGGGCTCCAGAACAGTTCTGCAGGCTTTTGTAAATGGGAATTTGCCTCCTCGATCGCTCAGGGCAGTGCTGTCAAACAGTGTTGCCAGGCTTGTGCCTCATCCAGAGGTCTCAAATATTTCCCAAGTTGCCCCACTTCAATTTACTTTCACAAAATAATGTTTCTTTTTTTTTTTTTTTTCTGAGGGGGGGAAGCAGAAAAGCAAGCCCAGAAAGCCCACCAAGAGGCCGTGGGAGGAGGGGAGGGGAGGCAGCAGGTGAGTGGGAAGGGATGAGAGGCTGAGCACGACAAGGGCTTTCACAACACAGGAATTCAGGCTCTTCCCCCCTCAACTCCCCCTCACACCCTTGTTTGAATTTAGCATGTGTCCTCCTATGGCGTCGTAATTACTAAGATTACCAAATGAATCTTTTGCTTCTGTACACACCGGGCATTCAGCGGAGCTCTAATAGTTGTCATTAAGTTTTCAGGGAGGTGGGAGAAGATAGATTGAATGCACGCACTCCAGCGCTGCGCAGAGCCCATTGATGGCTGCTGAGTAATGATTTTTTTCTAATTGGTGGAGAGCAGCGGCCCTAATGGATGGAGCCTCTCTGTGCATTTGCACTGTCTCCTCAATCAATAACCCTCGCTGTGCCTGGCACGGAGGAGTTCCTGAAAGCCCCTTTGTAATAATGGATTGCTGGAGGTTACACAAACCGCTGTCTCCCGCTGAGTCAGCCCTCTGTCAGGCACCTCGCGCTTCCCTGGGCCCCAGCTTTCCAGACGGGACACCCGCAGGGGGGCCCTCGCATCGGGTCTCTGCCCCCGTCCCGTGGCCACTGGCACCCCGCAGGCTCCCCGGCTGCTGGGAGGGTTTTGTTGCCTGCGGAGCTCGTGCTGGCTCAGAGGAGCGGGAACAGCTGGGAAGCTTTTTATTGGCTTTGGCTTGGGAAGTTTGGCTTTTTATAGGAGGCTTTGTGGGTTTTTTCCCCTCTCTCATCTTCTTAAAGAAAAATCAGCAGGTCAGATGTTGAGTATTGAGGCTGAAATTATGGAGAGGTCAGGCTGTGCCAGGCAGGGCTCTCAGCTTGGCCAGGGTGTGCAGAGCACAGGCCCAGCTCTGGGAGAGCAGACTTCAACCACCCATTAGCCACCACGTGTGCACAGGCTGCTTGCAGCCCAGCCCTCAACATCCCCCCCAGTTTCTGCTTTCATTTTGAGGGATGACGTGAAAATGAGAGCCACAAGACAGTTCTTGAAATTCAGTCTCACCGGTGCATTTCCAGGAGGCAGGCAGGTCTGAGGTTGCAAGGGGAGATGGGAAAAGGGATGTTCTAGGGAACCTTAAAAAGGAGGCCTCTACAGTGTGTCAACTTAGTCTTCCTCTTCCCCACACAAGGGACTCTTTTACTGGAGAAAAGGAGGGAATTTCCATGGCTTGATGAGATTTACAGATGACTGAGACTTGGTTTCTTTACTGTTACTCTGTTTCGGCTCTGTCCTCACAGCCCACTGCAGAGCATTTCTGAGCTCTTCGTCCTCACAGCCCCCTGCAGAGCATTTCTGAGCAGCAGCAAGTTGGCACTATACACTCCAAGCCCCCCAGGAAAAGTGCCCACTGCTGGGACCTTTTAGAAGTGAACCTGCCCCATTTACATGGTCCAGACCCCCATAATTCAGGGTTCCCAAGTACCCTGTTCTGTGTCTGCTCTTGTTGGCTTTCTGGCAAGGATTTACATCTCACTGTGTACCTGGGCTTTACCCAGCTGCACAATCCAGGATATAATCCCCTCAGTCTCTGGAAGGGACATTTACGTGGGCAGGGAGAGCTTGGGATTGCCCTGCTTGCATGGCTGGCTGCAGCCAGTCCCACTATTAATGCAGTTTTTTGGATCTTCTCCAGCATTAAGGCAATTGGCATTTTCTGTTGTCTTCTCCAACGCTTTGGGTCCTCAGAGCTTGTCATGATCTCCAATCCTTCTCTCTGAGACCAAACGTGAATTTAAGGTCTGCCCCTGACTTGCTTCTGTTAAAGCTGAAAACACAAAAATGTAAGGTAAGAAAGTTGGTTTTGCTGGTGGAGGATCTGGTAGGGAGGATCTGGCTTCAGAATTTCACACTAAGGCCCAGGCTGAGACTCCAGAAAGTGGCTGTTTGGGTCTGTGTGGCAAAGGGCAACTCAGTATGTGAACAGCATCATCTGCATATTCCTTCTGGGCTCAGGGCTTAGCAAAGAGCAGGTCCCAAAGTCCCTGCATGACCTCAGTAGCCTGGGAACATGAGTGGGGACAGGAGGGTGATCTGAGACTCCGCAGTGAAACACATGTCCTTGCTTGGCACATTACCTCTGGAAAACATTCCCCAGGATGGACTTCAGTAAAGGCTATTTCTGTGCTGCCAGGTACACACCTTAGTTGCAGCTGAAGGAGTGGCAAGTAAAGGGCTGTAGAAGAAGAAATATTTTTTCTTGGTTAATACCACAGCAAGGAAAAGATTGTGGATTTGCTTTAGGAGGGGGAAGTCTGATTCACCCTCATTGTTGCTCACTCCTGACTCTCCATCTGAGTGCAGTAAGTGATTTTCTCTCCCTTTCACAGGGGGGGACATGTAGTGAGCTCTCAGGATTGCTGCTAAACAGGACTCCCCAAAGGGAGATCTGGAAAAGCTCCTTAGCTGGCAGAGAGGAGAAGCCAAAGCAATGGTGAAGGATAGACATTCAGGAGCAGGATTTGGCCCAGCTGTCAGTCCTGGCTTGCCAGTGCAGATAATGGCAAAGGATCTGTCTCATTCACTCTCTGTCACAGCTGTGTTAACTCATCAGTGTTGAAGGAGTTAAAATAAATATACAGGTTTTCAGAGCAGGACCATGCTTCACCTGTGGCACAACTGGTGAGTAGGTCAGGGCAACCATTGCCCCGTGTCTCAGCACTGCCACACAGTTCCTTTCACCGGGACTTGCTGATGGTCTCGCAGCACAAACTATGGCATATCAGAGCACAAGATCACGGGGGCCACGGTGCAGCCTGAAGGCATCCAGCTGTTCATTTATGCTGCTGCTTCTTCACAATCCACTTACTAGCAGGTGGCTTATATAAATCAAACTGGAAATATTTCCATAAACTGTAATTTCTACATAGTTTCTGGAACCAGAGAAAATCCATGGACTCCATCCAGGAGCTCAGGTGAAGGGGATTACAATGGCTCAGGAAGAAGTGTTCATGCCTCTGTTTTCCTGCAGTGCACCCTTTCAATGGAAGGAGCCTGCCTGCCTGTCTGTCTGAGAGGCAAGTCAGCACACAAAGCAAAGCCAGATGCCCTGTCTTGCTCACGGCGATAAACTTTTACTCTTTGTTTATTTGCAATCCTGCTTAATCTAGAGGAAATCATCTTCACTTGAGAAGCATAGCTTGTTCTTCATTTATAAAAAGCACAACCTTCTCACCTGCATTTGTGATTTCTCACCTGCCCTGGCAGCTCCTCAGGGACTCCAGACCTGTCCTCTGCAGCTTCTTTTCCTGAATTTCCCCATATTTTAGGAAAACAATGTCAGGCAAATCAGACAAACCAGGATCTTTCCAAACTGTCCCTCACAACAAGACCATGTTACCATAATTTCCACAAAAGAGCTTACAATGGATGACATGAGGATATCCATTTCTATCTTATGTATATATATATATTAAAAAAAAAAATAGAAAGGAAGCAACAAAAAAACTAGGACCTGTCTGAAAGAAAATTGCCACAAAGGAAAGGAGCGAGGGCTCAGTTTCTCTGACAATCAGAGTGATACAGCTTGCATGAGAATTTATTTCAGTATGCTTCTTCAGCACACATCAGACTCCCAGGAGGGTGTTTCAGATCTCATTTCCTAACTTTCCTGATTGGAACAGAGCCTTGCATTTATTTGGCTTTTTCATTTTACACTATCCTTCAGAGTCCTGCTTGATTTCTTACAGCCTTCCTGCCTTTTGTGTCTCACCTCTTCCCCAGTCCCCCAACCACAGCCCAGAGAGATAAGAAAATACAGAGGATGTGCCAGTGACCGCAGCTCCAGCGAACTTCAGTTAATCTGCCCCAGAAGGACACAGTCCCTTCTCAGAGCCATTACCCAGCCCATGGCTATTTACAGCAGTCAAGAGTTCAACTTGTTTTCCCAAAGCAAGTTCTTGTTATAGCTCAGGGTAAAGGCTTCCCAAGAAAAGCAGAAGGATCTCTTCCATTCTTTCCAGTTCTGGAAAAAACAGCTGAACTGGCCCCTCTGATGGTCTCCAGAGTCTCACAGAACATAGAGTTACCCAGTCCTTAAAGGAGCCAAGGGATAAGTATCCTCGGTGAATTTCAGATGTGCTCCCTTGACACTTGCAGCAGCTCACACTCTGTGAAGTCCCACTGGCCTTTGGTAGCATCCAAAGCCCACATCTGGCCTGAGAGTCTGAGTCCTGGTATCTTATCCTGCTTTCTCCCCATGTTACTCTAATTTGACACAGGAAAGTTTCTTCTTCCAAGTACTGTATAAGTTCAGTCTTCCTTCTTTCAGGCTTGTTTCCGCTGATGTAGGAATAGCAGCGGTTCAGAGTAGGAGATCCCTGAGTTTGATTACACATCTTGGGGCAGAAGACCAAAGTGGTATTTAATAAACCACCACCTTTGCCAAAAGCAGCATAATCAAATCCTGTGAAATGAGCAATTGCTGCAACGGGGATAGCTTGAGCTGGTGTGCTGGCAGAGCGACAGCTGCTTGTCTCTTGGCTACTGCTGAGCCAGATTCAAGAGCTTGAACACAGCTTTGAGCTCTGGCAGCAAATCTCGGAGGCACTGCAGGCTCAAGCATCCCAAGGGCAGCAAAACCCCCTTGCATCAGTGCCTGCCACCCAGTCTGTGAAGTGGTTTTGCATCAGCTCCAAGAGCAAGAGGCGAAAGAGTGAGTGAGAGAGAGAGATGTTCACTCAAACTGGCAGCTGCCTTTTGTTTCATGATGGCAGCTGCCAGCAAGAGACAGGCAGGGCAAGGGAAAAACACACAAGAGCAACACGCTAGATGCAAAGCATATTACACGCTAGATTTAAAATAAAATAGCATGCATGAGGGGTAAATATTCAGCATAATGCATGACGACTCAGCCCCGTCATTCTCCTTCCATTTCCTAGGAGCTGTGGGACTGAATCTCCCTGGGCTGCACTCACCATCCTGGATGAAAAGACAGGGGCAACACCCAAATTTTATAAGCAAAGGAAGCAAAGGCCTAAATATTGACTTTCTTCATCCACTTGAGACAGGTGAAAGGAGAAATATCACTTCAGTGGAGAAGGGTGGTCTGCGGGTGATCCTGTACAGTGGGCTTGTTGTTTCTCTCACTTCTGACAGCTTGCTTGCTTCCTCTCCTTATGGGACTGTATTTCAGTCAGTTTAATGTTTTTGACAGGGTGATGGCTCTGGAGCCTGATCCCACTCCCCCCACAGAAGCAGAGCATCTCTCTCCTCTTCCATCTAAGCCTCCCCAGCACAGCACTCCCAGCACCACCTCCTGCTCCAGGGGAAGCCCTTTGTCAGGGAAGGATCCACTTTCAAACAGCTGCATGGACCTGGGCAATGCTGATCAACATCTGTATCTGCATCCTTCAGGGATGATGTTCCTGCATTCTTCAGGGTTGAAGGATCATCCCTGGCCCTTTGGCTCCTCATCCACCCCAGTGTTGTTGCTCAGACAGGTATGCCAGCAAGGATGGGCATACATTTCCCACCCCTTTCCCGAGTGCAGAGTTTGACAGCACAGTGAACTTGTCTCTGGGCTCCCTGGTACGGCAGCAAAAACATTTTGGCCATGTGGCACTCACTCCACTGGTTTGAATTTATTTTAATGGTTCTGACAGCCAACTTTGTAGCAGCAGCTTCTTCTGCCAGATCAGATGTTGTTTACCCATCCTACCTTAACTTTATGCCATGTTCAATATCTTCTCTCCACACCAAGCTCACTTGATGCCAAATCAGGTATCGTCTGTCCTCCCTCGGCCAGCGGAGAGCATAAAGCTGGCATATGTTCCCTGTCGTGCACTCTGGCTAATTCAGCAGAAATGTGAGCACATGCCTGCACCTGATCCAGACCTGTTCTTCCTGCTGAGTGGTCTTGGTGGTGCATGGATCTGGCACTCACTGCCAGGAGAGCACAGCCTCGGCACGCTCCAACAGCTGCCAGGAGCACCAAGCATACCATGGAAGCAGCTTCCAGCTGCCCCACACCCTGGTCAGAGCAGCTGGAGCACCTGGTGGCCGTAAAGGTGATGTTGGGACACCAGAAAGCCACACATGAGCTGTAAACCTGTCGGTGCAAGAACAGAAGGGGTAAGGGGCAGGGGGACAGGAAGAGGAGGGGAAAAGTTGTGCTTTTCATAGTTCAGGTTAAAAGAGCAGTGAGATAAGATGAGGTTTGCCTGAGTCTGAATTCAAGCTGCTATTTGAAAATAAATAAATAAAAAAAATAAAACCAGGTTACTGTGTTTTTCCTGCTGGAGCCAACTCAAGTTAGTCAAGCCACACTAAAAAAAACCACCTTTCCTTTATTTACTTGTTCTGAGCAGGGCGTGTAAACATACCTGGAGCAGGTTTGAGCTCCTTTTTATGCAAGGAAATGTTTCAGAGGAAGCCAAGAAACTGGGACATTTTTGCATGCAAGGTAGAGAAAGCAACGTATTGTCTGAGAGTAAAGTAACTCTGAATGTGGCCATGGAGATAAAATGGGGGTTTCAGCTCCTGCATGCAAGAGCAGCATTTCTCAAAGACAGCTTTTTTCTGTTTCATCTTCTTTCTGTTTATTTTAAGTGAAGCTCTTTTCTATCTCCTTTTTTGGTTTTAATCTTTGTATAGAACACACTCTGTGACCCTGACAGAGGAAAAGCAGCAAAGTCCTACCTCCTCTATGAATGTGTTTAGAAACACTAAGTGATCAAAGTCAGTACCGTGTGAGCAGCGACTGAGTTACTCCCATTGCCACGCATTCCCGGTTTTGACAGACTGCATCGTTTGGTGTGTTGATGTAGCAGCATTTCATACACTATGAATATTCACCGTGCATATTAAATTAACCAGGTGAGAAAGTACAGGTTTGTTTTGCATGTTAACTCTGTGTTAACGCTGCCCCTAAGTGGTTAAGTTGGTTTATTGCAAGTTAATTAGCCCCTCATTTCGGGCAGTTATTTATTTATTTGTGGAAGACTCTTGTGGCTTTTTCTCTTCCAGCCTCATGCTTAGACCTTGCCTCTCTGCCTAGTCTGTGTTTGCATCCTACTCTATGTGGGTTTCACAAACCACAACATTTACAGTCAACTCAGCTTGGAAAACACATGTACAGGAAAACACGGGTGCCTACTGCACATTTACTACTCAATCCAAGTGAGGCTGTGATCCTGTTAACAGGCTTCTCTCCCTCAGCTCGTTTTAATTAGCATTTCAAGGGATGCTTGGTACTGCAAGCTGGTGAAGTCTGAAGTTATGTGATGGGCTGCCTTTTACATTTTTCCTCCTTAATCAATGTGCCATTTCGTGAACACTTCGTCACCTAGGCAAGCCTTTTCTCAGGTGCCTTGATATTCATCCTCCTGTTTCCATCCTTCTGCATGGATCCATGTAATGTGCCAAGATCACACCTTCTCCTCCTGGGGCAGCTGGTTGCTATTGGAGAGGTGTGTGGGTGTGGGTACACTAAGAAGAGCAGTTCAAGCTTCCTATGAGGCCTTGAGTTTCCCTTCTTCACAGTATGGGCTCCTCCACCTGCCCCATGGGGAGGAAGAGGTGAGGAAGGAAGACAGCTCTATGCAGTTTGCTGGCTCTGAGGGGCCTCACACCAACAGAGGAGACTCGACGAAACCTCTGACCGAAAAACTGCAGAGCTTCCTGACATGCTAGGCTCCAAGGAGCCTTTTAAAATCCCCTTACTTGTTTTAGTTGCTTCCAGACTGTGGATGGGGAGCTTGGGACTGCTCCCCAGTTTGGTTCTCAGTGACCAAACTGCCTCCCAGGGCACATTAAGCGGGTGACCATTGTGATACCCTCAAAGTCCAAACTTCTTTGGCTCCTTGCTTCATTAGAGAGCTGAGTCAGACAGGTCAAAGCAGATTTTCAGTTCTAAAGTTCTTCAGCTCCTTTTGGGATGGTGTGGAGCAAAAGCGCACCTTGGTGCTGATCCTGCCTCATCCTTGGGGGTTGGGGTCCAGACATGTAGGGTTAAGCCAGCAGCAGGCAGAGTCCTTGCACACTGGGCTTGCACCTCCAGGAACCTGGAAGTAATTCACAGTAGAGCCTCTATCTGAGGAAAGCAAACCCAGTCAATATTGCAGTAGCAGGTGCCTGCACATCTGCACTGCACCAGGCAGGCAGCACAGCCATCCATCCCAGCTTGGGCTGTGTTGGCAGCACAGGCAGAGGAAGGTGAGAAAGAACAGGGGCAGTACAGCTCAGGATACCTGGATATGCTGGCAGAATCTCTCTCTTGATTATCAGCCTCTTCTTTCCATAAGCTCTAAAATTCATATATAAGACACCATAAAAACTGAAGAGTAGTGAATCTTCAGGAAGGTCTCCAGGCTTTGGTAGAGAGCACGGGCTGCTTTTCCATCATGCCAGCGCTGCCCTTCACCTTGAATGAGCGGCATTTGTCTCCTATCGCCTTCCCTCGTGAACGCGCAGACTGGAGCCCGGGTGGGCGTTTCGAGTGCCTTGAGCTCGATGCAGCCCCCTCCTCACATCGCATCCCAGTGCCGGGGCTCGGAGGGAGACATCTGGCCTTGCAAAGCAGGGGCTGGGGAGCGCAATGGGGGCGAGCAGGCATCCGTCCTTTTCCCAGTGCCCCGCTCCTGCAGCCGAGAGCTGCCTGCATCCTGGCCTTGCGCAGCGCGGTTGGACATGGAGTTAAGGAGTCCAGACGCTGGGATGAGAAAAAGGAGCCGTGACGGTGTGAGAGAAGCTCACTCGTCTTAAAGGGGCTTTGAGAGGGCAATGACAGTGGCACATTTATAGGGTCCCCCTGCTTCTTAAAAACCTGCCGCAGCATCTGTTTGGTGCTGTGTTTTCAGTCGGAGCTGGGAAAGTCTGCACAAAAACTCAAGGACTACCTTAAATACCCCCTAACCAAGCCTTCTTAAAACTCCTATTAAAATACGAACACCGCAGTCAAGACGGCAGGCTGGAGGTCTGCCCAGTGGCCAAATAAATCAAAATATTCCAGATATCCTGTTTGCAAACGCCCATTAAAGCCTGACAACTGCTTAATACCAAAGGCAGCGTGGATCTGAAAGATAGGGAAAACGTGACCCTTCCTGCAAAGCAGCCCGGGTTTATTTCTTGCCCTTTCAAAGCAGAGCTTCGCTGCTTCAGCGCTGTCCTTTTCCCAGGGGGTGCAGAAAAGGGTTGCCGGTGGTCTGGCGAGCTGCTCAGGGCTGCCAGGTTGCGAGGGCTGGGAGCTGTGTAGCCACAGCCCCTCGGACCCCCCAGCCCCCCTGGCCAGCACTGGCCACCAAACAGTGTCTGCCAGGGACCTCCCTGCCCAGGACTGCAGCCCAAAGCCTGGTGTCAGGGTTCAGGCCAGGGTGAAAAACAGCCATTTATCTGCGTTTGCAGCCTTGGTGACGTCCGCAGGCACTTTCTGTGCTCTTTATCTGTTTTCTCAAATAAATTAATAAATAAGAGGCGGAGAGGCTGGAAATAAGGACAGAAAAAATGAACAGATTTTGATCTAGTAAGCAATTTAAATCTGGGCTGCCAAGCTGCGTTCGTTCATTCATTAATTCAGCCTTGTGCTCAGAAAACCCCAGCAGGACTCTCTTCCAGCGCAAGAACTTCCGACTGTGAAATAAACCCCGCGTAACCAGATTAACTATGAGGTATGTATCAGCCAGGTCTTAGGCATTAATTCAAGCATACTGCACATCTCCAGAGCTTGATTTCTGGATCAGGTGTTGCTCACTGGAGGGCATAAACTCTCTGAAGTTTCCTGTCTTCCACCTCCCTCTGTATTGCTGTTCCCTGCTCAATAAATAAAAAAATATTATTATATGTGCTGTCAGGGAGTCTTGATTTGGCTGTTAACAGCAATGTTATCAATACATTGTCTTTCAGTGTCACATAACTCAAAAGTGGCTGAATGGTTTTCTTCTGGCATTGCAAAAATTAATCACTTCTGGGTTTAGCCCAAGCATAGAAAATCTCACCTTAAAACTTCAGCATTCGTAAATTCAGAATATATTTAGCGTGCAGAAACTGATGGACAAGATAGAAATCTCTGCATAAGCTTAGTGCAGTCTTCCACCTCACAAGTCTGTGCTATACTGAATCACGAGGTGATTATTGTCTGTATGAGTGACTTCAATTATAGTATTATCATGTTATTTATCATTTGATAAATGAAGTGGGACGGGGGCCTCTCTGCGTCAGGTGCTGTACAAACATTCAGATGTGCTCAGACAAGGTCCCGAGGACTATCCATAAAGTCAATGGGACATGGGTGGGAATCTTCAGACAAGGGTCTCCTTCCATGAGCAGGGTGATCTAATGCTGCCATAGTAAATGCTTAGTCTGGCTTGCCAATGAACTCCTGGTTTTCTCTATGTGCTCCTCTGTGGACTAAACACAGAGAGACAAAGTCAATGCTAAGTCTGTTTGTACAGACTTGTTCTAAAAATGGAGAGCAAGAGGGCTTGCTTGTTTGGGTTTTTTTTTTTTAAAGAGGTAAAATCTTCAGCTCACCTGACTCTCAAACATTTTTACTATTATAACCACCTAAAGTATGGTTTATGATGTAGTTAAAATTCATGTATTGTCTCCACTGTAATTTCAATACTTTATTCCAATTTCAATACTTTATTTGCTATGGTGAAATCTAATACATGATAATGGTAAAGCTTCAGTCAAGAAGAGAGCTGGGATCATCCTCTGGATACCAAGTCATCTCTTCTCTCCTCACAGAGACAAATGCTAAAACAAAGCTTGGTCACTGAGTTCTCCACTATGCAGGGAAGCTTGGGCTACCAGGACCTTTGACATACCTGCTCTGCAGATGAAAATCTTTGTCTTAACATTTTTGTTAGTCTGGCACCTTTTCAATATATTACCTCATTTTTATTTTTTTCGGGGAGTGCCTTTATACATATAAATGTATACATATAAATACACATATATACCTTGTATATGTGTTCCTGCTATCACTCTGAAGTATGGATAAGTCACTGGCCCAACTAATTCCAAAACTTTCACCAAACTGAAATTTGGAAACACAAAGAATTTTTTCAATGTGGCCTGCAAATTTCACTTTTTAAATTGGATCTTTCTATACCAAGTTCTCACCAAGACAATTTTTTTCTTGTGACATTGAGTCATTCAAGAGCAACATCATAGATAGCAGGGATGAAAACATGCAAAAATTACTTTTTTTTCTTTTCTCTCAGCCATCTCAGTAAGAAAAGAAAGTTCACAGGTAGGAGAATTTAGCTTCATCAGAGCCCTCCAATGCTATTTATCAAGTTTTAGTCAAAATAATAACGGTGAAAATGTTTAGTTTGTTAGCAATGAAAATGCTTAGCTGACATTGATTTTTGGAGCTACATGTTGCTGAGTATAAGCTCATGCTTTTGCTCCTGAGCCGTTGGATGAAATGCAAGAGCATGCTCAGATGCCAGCTGAGATGAGAGTCTCCAAGGTGCATGTGTTAAAACTGCAGTGAAAAAAGCAGCCTCATCCCACAGACTTTAAAGAATACACATGGCTTTTTAGTTCTTAGACAACTGTGAGCATCATCTTTTCCCATACTAATATATTCTGTTTTCTGTTTTCACAAGACTTCAAGGGACAGTGAAATTGCTTCAAACCAATTTCATCATGTGAAAAAACAATTAACAGCATTTCCAGGAGAGGAACATTCTAGGTATTCATCATGGATTCTGCAGTCACAAACAGACCACGGGCGCTTTTTCTTCTGACAACAGTATTTAGAATTATGTATTGTATAATATTCTGTAATTCTAACTTTAATTTACAAATCTTTATAAATTCCAAGGGCAAGGACATAGTGGCCTTTTGCTCTCGAATATGTAAGCATTTGGTAGATAAAAGACAAAGGGTCTTCTAGCAACTGAATAGATCACAGAATTACAGAATCACAGAATATGCTGAGTTGGAAGAGACCCACAAGGCTCATCAATTCTAACTCTTAACTGTGCACAGGACCATGCCCAAGAGTCACACCATGTGCCTGAGAGTGTCCTCTGCCTGTGCTGAAGTTAAGTCATACTTCAAGATTTCTTTTTCTAAAGTTTAATAGAATGAGCTTCTTCAGGTTCTCCGTCCAGAGTAGGTTTGACAGGTTGCAAATCATTCTTCCAGACATTTTTTAAATCCTTTCCGCTTTCACAACAGCCCTTGCAAAGCAGACAAAGAGGGGAGAAGGAACTAAAGCCCTCTATTGTCTACCTTATCTCCTCTCATGAGCCCTGCCCACTGCAGCACAGGATCTCCCACAGGAATGATTCTCAACAGCCACATACAGCTCCCTGCAACTATGGTGCTCACTGTACAAGTGGATGTTTTGTTGAAGTTGTAGCATGTGTCTCTCTCAGAGCTTCTACTTTCAAATATGCAGTGTCCTTGTTCTAGATATGTGACCAAAGGTTTGCTTTCTCCCCTCGCTCTTTCAGACCTACCCAGGCTCTGTAAGCTCACTTCATCAAAGGATCCAAGTGCTCTGTAGATGCTGCTGATACCTCTGTTCATTGTGCCAGCTGCAAACTCCTACACAGTGAAGTTTTTTCTCTGACACGCAAGTCAAAGTTCACTGACATCAGTAGTCAGATTGGTGCATACAAGAGCAGTATATGACTTTGTCCTTCTGGGCAGGTGTAAACAACAAGGCTTCTTGCTTCTGCTGCTGCAAAAGTAATGTGTCTCATGTGGTCCAGATCCACCACGTCAGCTCTGCAGTATCCTGGACTTCAATTCTCAGATGCAAACACAGCAATGAAGGTCCATGTTACAACTTTCTTTATGACTTTTGTTCACAATATGGCTTAAAATGTGGGGAACTATTAAATGTCACTTTCAGTACTCAGGCTGATTTCTTGAATTCCCCACCAACAGCAGAGACCTTAAATGCAATGGCTTAGAGCTCTGGTAAAACCAAACTCTCGTTTCAGCTCATATCTGAGGACCAAATCAACTCAAATTTGTGTCTCAAGTCTGCTAACACATCCCACAGACAGCAGCCCTCATCTACACCCCCAGTCTCAAGGGGAGCTTTGCGTGTCATTTCCTTGAAGGGTAGATGGGAACAAGGTGTTTAGAGTTCATCCCCACAGTACCAGATTTTACTGTGATGGTGCAACAGTAGGAAACACCGCAGAGCCAGTAGTGTATTTCAAAACACGCTATGACAGAATAGACACAGAGGTTTTTTTACTGGGTCAGAACAAAGTAAAATGGGTATTTCAGTAGCTTACACAGACTGAAACCACAAAAATATGCAACATCTATGCTGTGCTTTATCCATAAGGCTTTACAACATTTCAGGTTCTGAAGAACTCCAGAGAATCCAGATAGGTCTCATCTCTTGATGTATGGGTTTGCTTGTGAAAACTTCACTTTGGAGCTAAGAGAGATAGCCAGACATGTCCTGCATCCTAGGCTAATTGTACAAGACTATTATTTATTCCATTCAGTAAGTGTGCATCTGGTGGTGATGATTGCAAAGCCTATAAGAAGGCTGATACTTCCTAGCAAGTGACATTTTTATGGTTAATAGAAACTGTCATAGAAGCCACTTGGAGGGGGATATGTACAGTCTTGATTTTCAACTTAACAGTAAATCACTTCAGGTTAGAATTAGATATCATGACAAAATCCTTCATCCTGTAAATTTTCAGAATGCAAGTAGCAATGGCTCTGCAAGAAACTGTGATAAAACTAGAAGAAAAGTTTCTCATTTGGTTTTGACATCCAGTGTGCCTGAGATCGTGTCTTCTCTGTAAATGATAACTGCATTACAAATGTACTTGCTCTTTCGTTTCTTACTATTGTATTAATAATATAAAGTAGTCCTTCTTGAAGGCCACGACTCCTTGGGCAAGAGGTAGTGCAGAGATGGAAGAGAAAGATGGGCATCATGCCAGAGACATCTCAGGGAACATGAGACCCACAGCGCTGCAAGACTCTGAGTCATCCCAAGTCCCTGCAAATACAAACGAGTGACAAGCAGCAAGTGGGGCTCATACCATCAGCCTGTGGTGATGAGGACACAAGGGTTGATGCCACAGGTGACATGGAGATAAGGCCTTCATGACATGGAGATAAGGCCTTCTTCGTGCCCAGCCTTGCCGTTCTCTTTGGCCTGGAAAAGCCACTGCACCATGGGACAGCTTCTGGGGACAATGTGCAGTACTCAGCATGGGCACCGTCTTCAGTCCATGCTTCTGCAATGGTAGTGATAACATTCCCACATCCAAGACACAAGGCAACTGCACAAGGGGAACCCAAATTCACCACAGTCAGAGGAAAGCCTCATGAGAAAATCATGCATGAAACCAATAGAAAATAGAAACATATACGTAATAATGTTTGTGATGGAGCATATCCATGAAGTCAGGTTATATTCCAACTTGTAAGGGCCGCAGTTCCACCCTCCCAGGGAGGAGGGACATTCTCTGGCTGCTCTCTTTCAGCTGGGCTCCACTTTCAGTAGCGAGAACAAATAACCATTTCAACAGCAGTGACACTGCACTGTACATCTCTCTGCAGCCCTCGCCAAAGCACCAGTCACATACTATTTAGCACAAGCTGAAGAATTCACTAAATCTGGCCTGTTTTGAGTCAAACAGGGGCAGTTCCAGCCCTTAGGAGGACAGCCCTGCCAGCTGCCCTCTCTCTTGCACAATAGGGAGAGGAAGAGGACATCCATCTCCAGTACCCAGGCTGAGAGCAGCCGTGGCAGCACACGCAAGGAGACAGGTGGCTGGTGGGGAGCCACAATGGAAAGGCAATTGCATGGCACCTCTCACATAGTACAGGCACGTGTAAAAGCCTGTGAGCAGCCTGAGCCAATTAATTTCCATATTCCCTTTCACTCAGATCTTGAAACGAAGCGTGTTGCATTCAGCACAGGAGAGTCGGGGGGGGGGGGGGAAAGGAAAAAAAATGATTCAGCAATCAGCAAATTCAGAGAAAGGGCAGGAGGAATGGGTCTGGAGACATGAATCAGCACTGGCTTCAGGTGATGGAGGGAAGGAGGCATTTCTGCTCTGCTGATTTGTGCAGCCTGATTGAAATCAGCCCAGCACTGGCACTGCATTGAAACGGAAACTGCCTGATAGGCTGTGAATGCTGTGAGGGGAAAAATCCAGCAGTCATGCAGACAACATCTTTATTAAGTACATTTTGTGACCTCCCAGCTGATTGGACATTCTTTTACATATTTATAGTAGACCTTATAGATGCTGGGGGAGGGACGTGGCTGTTGTGTGGGGTTTTTATGTGTATGGCGAGAGTGTGTGGGGTAGTGAATTTTAAGCAGGGCTGCATGAAATTCAATCACTTAATCTTAAATTACAAGCCACTGGCTGCCAAAGCAATTTTTTGAGATGGAAATTCTTCTGATTCACAGATTCTTTTGCCTCTTTTAAGGAACAAATGAGTAAACAAACTATGAAAATGCTATTTTCTTTTTCAGAACTTGCTAGCGGAGAAATATTAAAGTTTTTTCTGGAGCATTTGGCAGGGCCTCCTTTCCCCTCCATAGCAGGTAGCTAGGAGAATATCATTCATGATGAACAGATATGGTTTCCAGCATGGATGTTAAATAAGGTATAACAGAGATTACAAAACCTATCCCAGTCCCCTTGAAAGCCCTAGAGGAAGTAATAGGCCAAAAACAGTTCTAGAGGATATATCCAAGGGTTTGGCAATATGCTGAGAGCCCTTAGTCAGCCAGGTAAACCCTCTTGGGATTACCCAAGGATTACTCACACAAGTAATTTTTGCAGATTGAAACTCTTCTGTGCCCACTCTCTGGCAATCAAGTTGTTGTAGGAAGAGTACTCTTCAAAGAAGATAAATAGCAAGGCATGGGTGCTTGAGCCAGTGTTAAGAGGAATTAGATCTTCTAAAAACCTGGCCCTGGGTCTCAGGCCAACATCAGGCACCCAGAATGAGTAGACGGGTTTGGGAAGGGGCACCTGCTTCTCTCTGGGATCTCAGGTGCCTTGCTAATGGGGCTGTGTAAGCCACTGGACCAGGTGACCTTTTGCATCAGTAAGTGCAGAGGAGACTAGAGAAGGTGTTAACTATCAGCACACTCATTCCCTCACATTAAGTCCCTAAAAGTGTTCTGAAGAATAAACATCATGAATGGAGTCATTACAGGAGATTTTTGTTCATTTGGTTATTTTCTGGATACATCAGACCTGCCTGAGACAGTCATACACAGTTATAGTGGAAAATTATTCTCCCAAAGAAATAATTACCAAGCAGGTAATCTTCTCTTAGTAAATAATATGTACATGATCACACACTTCTCTAAATTTTATTCAACCCAGAAAAAACATCTGTAAAACAAAAGTGGCTTTCCTGTTCCCTCCTCCCCTTTATTTTGTGAGTCAGGACATCCATGCATTATTGAGGCCCGCTCAAAATGGAGCCGCCTTTAAAGCAGAGTCTGTGTATGGAGGATTATGTGTGGATTATTGCTAAGAGATCATTCAGAACTGGAGCTAAGCATTTACCCAGAAATCATTTGTAATTCCAGTTGCCCCTTATTTTGGCTAATAGCGGCTGTAAGGACAATTGGATCAGCGCTGTGTATACCTGTCAGCTGCGCCGAAATTCCCCGAGCAGTCCCGAATTGTGTGCTGCACGATTACCAAGGGAAGCTCAGCGCAGTGCCTTATCTCTTTTATAAATCCTCTTAATGCGGTGGCTGCCGGATCCCCCCCGCACGCCACTGAATCAACACCTCCCGCCAGTCACCCGGGAGGGGCTCTGCCTTCTGATGAACCGATTCGGCAGAGCTGGGGACCACCACGCAGGCAGCCTCCTCGGAAAGGAGGATCCACACATGGGTGAAGCAGCATGTGGAAGCAGGAAAAACAATGTGGAGGAGTGAGGGAGGAGGGAAAGAGACAGAGGGTAAGGAAAAGGCTGCCTGGCGTTGATCAGTCCCTACCCGTGCTACTTCCCAGAGGGGTTTGCTGTGTCCCCCGGGGCACATATCCTCTCCATGAGAGGCAGAAGCCGACCACCCTCCCCCACTTTTCCCCATCCTCTCGTTGCTCAGGGCAAAGGAGACAGGTTTCCTAAAAGGGACAGAGTGCCCAGCTCGCCCACCCACACCAAGGACCCTCTCACCATGAGCAGGCCACACGCCGAGCCTGTTCTTTGGAAAAAGCCAACCTTTCCATTGCCACAAAAGAAGGATCCCTACAGACCTCAACCCACTGCATCTCCCTGCCACAGCAGCGGGTGTTTTTAAACAAATCCCTGCCCGGCTGAGAGAAGGGAGGAGGGGGGTTGGAAACAAGGTTCCTTGGGTTTTACCCATTTTGCATGCACATAAAAGATGAACTTCCCTTTGGAAACAAAACGCACAGAGTTGCGGTTTGAAAGGGGCCTCAATTTGGCTTCGACTGGGTGCAACTAATTGCAGTTGCGAGCGCTGGCAGGTGCGAGCAGGCAGCTGAGGAGCCCTCCTCCTCCCCCCAGCCCTGCCTGCCCTGCCTGCCCCCGGCACAGGGCATGTCCAGGCTGTGCCGGAGACACAGCCAGGAGATGTGAGGGATGGGACTACAGAGGGAACAGGGTGTTTACCACGTCCTCTTTGCTGCTTCATTTCTGCCAGGACTCTGCTCAATGTCAACAGGGCTGGAGAAGGTCCTGGAAGGCCCTGGAAGGTTGTGAAAGGTCCCAGAAAGTTCTAGGAGGCCCTGGAAAGTTATAGAAGATCATCAGGACCACCCTGGGCCACACTGGACTTTGCAGTCAAGAGCTGCTCCTAGTCCCTCTGTCCCCCAGCTGTGGTTGCATCCTGTCACCACGTTGAGAGGCTGCGTAGAGGCTGTCTATACCCTGTCTGTCATGTCAGCCTCCCCTCCATCTGCCCTGAACTCACTGAGAGGCCAATGTGGCCCAGTGACCGCAGGCCTCCAGCAGCAGGCAGATCAGAGCTGGAGCACACAGGGATTTCACCACAGACTGTGCAAGTCCTGGCCAGGGTTTTGTCTTTATCCATCACAGGCCCCCAAGCCAGCCAGTGTGCTTCCCTTTTGGCTGCTGCACCTGATTCCTCATGTTTGTTTTCTTGGACGGAATGCCCACGTGGAACTGGCAGCTGATGGAGGCAATTTTGGTGTCTGTCACTGGCGGGCCAAGAGCCATGCGTTCGCTCACTGCTGCTTCCCAGGATGACTTCATTCCAGACAGGGGTTGATTCATCCTCTTCTGATTTTTGGGGTGCTCCTTGCCCTGGCCAAATTCAGCACGGCCACAGCAGGAGGAACACAAAGCACACTTTACCAGTATCTTTCCCAAAAGCTTATTTTGCCTGCAATGCTTCTAGCAGGGCAGACAATTACATTTGCCATCCTAATTCTTTCATTCTTTTTATGTCTATCAAGAAGTAGCCAAATCACTGAGATATGCACAGGTTTTCACGGAGGGGATCTGTGACCCCATCGCCACACCCTTCTCCTTCCACTCTTACACATTTGCCCCCTTACTTAACAGCCCAGGGTATGAAATGAAGTGTCATGAGCCAGTTTGGGCAGGTGCTGCAGGTTTTCTCTGTAGTGTCTGGGTTCTTCAAGGGCCTGTGAATCACAGGGGTATTACAAAGGCAGAGCAAGCTGGCTTGATAATCTAACCCAAACTCCTGAGTAACACACAATGAAGGACGTCTCTGAATTCATGCCTGAATGAACTGGAGCACATCTTTGGCAGAGGGAGGGGAAGGAAATCTAATCCTGAAGTTGCTGGTGATAGTCCCCACAGTCCTTGGTAATTAGTTCCAATGGTTAATTACCCTCACTGTTAAACATCTGCACCTTATTTGTAGTCAAAAATTGTCTGGCTTCCAACTTCCAGTTGGATCATATTATAGTTGCGTCAGCTAGATTGAACAATCTTCTATTATCACATTTCTGTTCCCCATGTCAGTACTTAGAGGCTGTGATCAAGTCATCCTCTCAACTTTGTCTTCGTTAGACTAAACAGATGGAGTGTCTTCTCCAGTCTACCACTTCAAGTCACATTTTCCTGTACTTAGTCATTTTACTCTGTGGCCTTTCTTGGATTCCTCCTCACCTCATCCACAACCTTCTTGAACTGTTAGAAACACTCATCTTTTTTATCAGTCTTCTCTAGATGTGGCATTCCCTGCAGTCATAGGACTATGCTCTATATTCTGCTTCTGGACCTAAGTCCTAGTGTTTTGCTACATAGGCATATTTTTTGTTTTGTGCCCATCTCATTAAGTGATCTGAACCATACTGCCTCGGTGATTTATCCATCTCACTCTTCAGCTGATGTTCCCACTGGTAAGGAGTTTTCTTCATACATGGTGAGGCTGGACAAGCTACCTTCCCTTTCCCTCTGCTGAACTTTCCCATTGCAGCACTTCGAAAGGACTGAGGTGGGGGATAGGAACTGGTGTGAGGATGGGAAAGTCTAGCACTCAGCTTTTACCTCTGCAAAAAACAGATGCCTAACCTTTTCCATTGCAGTCCATAATGCTGGCTAGTTTATTTTATTGATAAAAGAAGTTATCCTTCTGGGTGCAGTAGGTTCTGATTTCCTTTCACCACAGAGTATGGCAGAGGTACCCTGCCTAGCTTTAAATAAACTGGGTATCAAAATCACCACTGCATCACAAAGCCCAGCCAGAACATGTGAGCATGTTTCACAGCAGCTCAGCCCATACAGAGGTCTATTTCTTCTTAAACAGCGCTCAGCTGAGGAATCAACACCTTCCATGGATTCCCAGGGAGCAGTAAGCATGCTATTTATGGTGTGGAAACTGCTGCAAGGAGGGCCACCAAAAAAAAAACCAGACCATTGTTTTTTCCCTAAGGGAGACGTGGAACAGCTTTCCTTGTGCCTGCACACAGGATAGAGCTGTGACTGTGGTTCCACAGTGGCAAACTTCTGTTTGCATAACCACGCACAGGGCACAACTCAAAAGCATGGAAATACGGGACAATACAAGTGATCCATGGGCATCTGTACCAGTTTCCTGGCTCAGGGAACATGACTGCAGTGTTATTTCCCTGTGATTCCCAGAGACTGTGCACTGAATCCCCTGACTCACATCATGGGTGAAATACCACACAGGAGGGTCAAAGCTTCCAGATCTCCAGTCCTCAAGCATCAGAAAGTTAAGCAGTACCAGCTCTTCTTTCTTTTTCAATACCAAATTTCCTCAAAACTAGCTAAAGCTTTATTTGCCAACTGCAGTGACTTCTGTAGGTGTTACACAGATGTTGCAGGATGCAGAAGAGATGTGGTGGGCTGAAGTGCTTCTGTGGCAATTGCCCCCAGTGGATTTGCCCATCTTGTGCAGTTACCTGAGGATGACAGTGACAGGAGCACATCCAGACACTGTGCACACTGCCACTTTCTGTTCATCTTGTTCCTGGGTCAGGAAATAACCATGTTGTAACTGGGGATGGCCTGTGTTTTGGGTATTGCACATGGAGCCTAAATTGTGCTGGGCAAAACCTTGGGACTATTTAGATGAATGGGAGTTTTGCCAGTGACTTCAATGGATCTATGATTTCACCATGACATCTGTCATGCATTAGCTACATCAGTATTGATGTAACAGGCTGAAAACCAAGACCTGGCCTATGCCAGTTTAGTCAGGGAAGGAGTGTTGATACCACTATTTGGGGCACAGCCAGACCCAGATAGAATTCTTTGATTTTTGGTGTAACTGCAACCAGGTTTGGGGGTTGTGGAGCTTTTATGATTATTCTAGTAAAAATGATCTCCCTCTCATCAAAATAGTTATACTGGTACAAAGACATTTGGGAAGCAGACACTGTTTTCATGTCACTGTGACTGGGATGTATTACCTGATTCATAAGTGTACCCTAACATTTACTTCACTAATGTTTAAAAAGCTCTCTGAACAAAATAGAAGTACTGTATTTTATCATGACCACATAGACCGAAACATTATTTTTATACCATGAAATATTATTTTCATGCCATAAAATAATGTTTAAAAAAGCAATGTAAATAATTGATCGCAGAGATCTCAGTAAAATTAACCACACACAAAAATCTAGACTAGTCTCCGCAAAATTCTAGTATATACCCCAAATATCTGGACTTAATGACAGAAGCCTGGTAAACATTTCAGTTGCAAAACACAAAAAAAATCATGGCTCGAAAATAGCTTCTCCTTTCTGCGATTTTTTTTCTCACAGTCCAAATAACAGTGAAAAAGAACTCAATCCAATTCCCATAGGTCTCATTAATGAACCTGCAAAGGGAATGTGCTGGAATAGCTGAGGGCTCTCACTCCATTCGAAACGTGTAACAAACCAAAAAATCACTTATCTTGACTGTTTCGAGGATATACAAAGTTTGTGTTCAGAACTGTGCACCTGGAGATTTCTGGCACAGACAATATGCTAAATCTTCCAGGCTTCCCACTGTACCCATTGCCAAACTCTTGATGCAAAGCCAGAACCAGGTCCTGCCTGCCCACAGAAGGTGAGGAACCTCCTTTCTGATTAGCCCCGTTCCAACTAATGAGGCCACTCATAGCCAGCCCATGTTCAGAGGCTGGTGCCAGCTGCTCAAGGGGCTGAGCTACCCAGCTATTCTGTGCTTCTTTGTTGTGCATCCTCCATCCTGCACTTGCTTTTCTGAAGCATGTTGTCAGGGGTTTCCATATCTCTGCTTAGTTTAGACCTGGGACCAAGAATTGAGGTATGCAATGCACTGATTGCCCCAGTGCCTGGCAGGAGATGCTGGGCCTGAGGCATACCTTGGTTTTCCCCTTGCTGTGGAGGGAGTGGGAAGCTCTTGGACATGGAGGTGTTGCTCAGTGCTTTGGGAACTACAGCCATTCATTTCTGGGTGTGTGAATTCAAGATCTGGTTAATCCACCTGCACGAGCCTCACCTTTCTTTACAGGGCTGTGAAAAGGCACAGCCTAAGCTACAGCCCAGCTCCCCAAGCTATTGCATTCTTCTGTCTGTATCAATTTGGCTCTTACATCCCATGCAAAACCAACATGGCTGATACAAAATGAGTTATCTGGGTTGGGGATCCTGGTTCAGCACAGCACAAATAGAGGACCAGATGCAAACCTTTACTTTGGGTTCCTGCCATCTCAAATATACATGAGTGGAGCTAATTTTGTTCCAAAGAAAATTAAAATTGTCTGTTTTTTCCCTCCCATGTCGTTTGCATGGTCTGTTTTTGTTTATTGAGACTGGGGTTATTCAGGCTTTTATCTAGGCCATGTTTAGGACAACTGAGTTGCTAGGTCCCTCCTGCTTCTTCAAATCCAGTCCCCTGCTCTTGTAGGCAATCATATAATGCCACTCATAAACTGAACAAGTGCTGTCTAAAAGCCAACTACGTATTTATTTTTTTGTTGTTGTTTCCACTGCTCATACTGAAAAGATGCTCCAGAACCTCCTGTTTCGATCATGCCTTTTTGTTCAGCACGATGGCAACTCCAAATAAGGGAAGGCAGTCCAAAAGGAATAAATAATATTGTGTGGGGAAGAAAAGCAACTAACCTCCACATTATCATTAAGCAACAGGACGTGACAGGCAGTGTAATGTTTCTGGTTTTGTTGTGAGTCAGGAAGATGAAGGTCATGTGATATCAGCCCTCTCTGTAGCACAATAAACCCTATTAACATTATAAGATAAAAATAAATATTCAACAATTAAGGGGGAAAAGGGTCACACGTTTGCATCTGCTGGGGATTATTGACAGCAATCTGACATTACCGTCAGCTAAACCCACTGCTCTATTTTGTCCAGAGTTTCTAAAGCCATTATATAATGATCAGTCTAATAAAGTCTAGATTAGAGGCATTTCTCTTGTGTACAAAGAGATTGGCTTTTGGGTTGCCTTGTGGAAAAGCAACATTATTCTTAGGGAGAGAAAGGGTTAGTTGTCTCTAACAGCAATCCTGATGAAAAATGTAAACTGTCTGAGGCCATTTCAGACCTCCGGCAATATTTTATGCTAACAGGTTTATGTCTGAATTAACAAAGTTCTCTAACCACTTAGTCTGTTAAAATGCAGTTATTTTTAGTCCCCTTGCTAGGAAAGCATGTGCCAACCTGAATTTGGATTGTATTTATTACCATTTGCAATCACCTGGTGTCAGGGGCCACGTGAATCCTGTGAGTTTATCTGATTTGAGTCTGGAGCATCCAAATGTACCTTTCAACTTGTTTCTTCATGCTGTGCATGTCTAGAGTGTTTTGCAGTAATACCATAAGCCCCTACAAGTGCACAGAGTGATAGGAAGGAGAAGAGTAAGATACTGTCCCCTGGGTACCACATAGCTTGGAGGAAGGTACTGAATTTGAATTATCCCATATCCACTGACCCAGCATCAGAATGCAAGCTCCCTTTCTTCTCTTTTCCCTTAAAAAGAATGGGGGGAGAGTGCTGGGAAGGGGGGTTGGGAGGGAGTAGTGTCACTTAACTCAAAGATGCTATCAAGCCAGGTAGCACTGAGGTGTGACTCCTCTTGTTTTATAGTGCATGTGAAGATTAGCAGCACAGTGTTGGCATCCAGCAGCTGCTGCCTGCCCCGGGCCTCCTGCTGCTCCAAGTCCACAGAATGAGGGGTGAAGGACCTTGGGCCAGTCTCAGTCGGGGTGGTCCAGGACTGCAGTGGGTGGTTGGCCCAGCACGGGGGGCTGCAAGTGCTGTTGTGGTGTCCCCAAAGGCAGGAGTGTCTGTAGACACAGAGCACTGCACTGACACAGATGCATCACCTCCTCAAACTGAGCCAGCCCAGCATCATGCTTTGCATTTCTCATTGTCCATTCCCAGCTAATCAAAATCTCCCAAAAATTTTAGTCATCTGGAACATCCATTCTGTTTCTGTTATTTTTTTAAAATCATGGGGATGATTTCAACCCTAGAGAATAGTCTACACTGGCCTGCAAAATCACATTAATACTTTTCAAAAACATTGCCAATAGACACTTTCCTTGGCTGAGAGGCAATAGCAGTTTCATTGGCTACCAGAGATAGCCAATACCAGAGATACCAGGGAGGTAGGACTCAGCTATTCTTTAAAACTGGTTTGCATAAGGCAGTTTTACAAACTGTGTTAAAGAGAAGCTAAACCCTGTTTGCATTATCACCTTTTTCACAGAGATTGTGATTAGCTCCAGAGCATTAGAGAGATGATAAACATTTTTCCTCTTGCCAGCTCAAGCCAGGCCTGAGATTTGTAGCAAGGATTTTGGGTGAAATGCCAATACTGTAAAACTTACAGTCCTGAAAACAACTTGCTAAGCCACACTAGGGGCTTTTCCACAGGAAGAGGCTGGCCTTTGCAATGGGTATGGAAAGCCAGTTTGGTGGGCAAAGGCTTCCAAACTGTTCCAGGCAGCTGTTACATTTTGTCCAAAGGCTCTGTCTGCACCCAGAACATTTTACAGCTGATATTCCTCATGAGGTCTAGCACAGTCACATCCCCAGCAACGCTGTGAACTCTGCTGCAACACCCAAGATCCTCAACCGCTCTCTCAGTGGGAATTGTCTGCACCCAGGACCACTCATCAACCCCAGATGTGAGAACCTGGCATTCTTTTAAGCCCTTTGCCAAGCAGATGAGGGCACAGGCAAGGCAGGGGGTTCCAGCATTTGGAACAGCCCCTGTACCTCTCCACCTTAGGATTCTTGCTTCTGCTAACATGAATGCTACTTGGTAGGCAGGGAATAGAAGAAAAGCAAATTTTTTTAAAAGCAAATTTTTTTTAAGTTCTGCAGAACAGCCATGAACCAAGCAAGCTTTGACCTACCTATATTACCAATGAAGTGGTTAACAGGACACTCTTATGTGAGCCATTTTTCATCTCTACTCACAGATACCTCACTATCCCTGTTTTCAAGAGCTGTGGCACTGGTTTCCAGAAGTAGCTCTCCAGAACAGGGGCACAAGGAAGATGTTCAGGTAGGGGCACAAATCATGCCCAGGTTTAAATTCATGATGTATATCTGTAGGTTTCTATGTCATATGGAACTTGAGAGACAGACACAAGGAAGCATATGGACCTCAGTCATTAGCCAATGCTGGATATGCCTCTTAAACCCTAGTACGATATGATGTGGCATGAAATACCTAATTACATACCCCGTTTAATTTTACTCCCTGTCTCCTGTACAAATGCACACATGTAATGTAAGGTTCAGAGCTGCTGCAGTGAAAAATTCATGAGGACTTTACCATGAAAATCTAACATACTGTGGATGAGGGCCTGGGGTCTCCAGGCAGAGCGCTGCTCTCTCCGCACAGCAGCACGGAGAGCTAAAAGACTGAGCTGGGATCCAACTGTGCTGCTGTCATGTGCTGTAAGGGTGACTTTTTGATTGCTTTTGATTCCATCCCTTATGGAAGGAGATAACATTTGTTTTATTTTCCTTGGAGGAAGGGTACATATTTGCCTTGAAATTTCAAAAGAATTAAGTCCTCCTCCGTGTCCCAATTAGCTTTTAGTGCATTTGGGCTGTGCCTATGTAGCACTTTTCTATAGTGCTTTTAAATCCAGGAGCAGATATAGGTTGTGCTTGTATCTGGAGACTGGACGTGCCCAGGGGATTCTTCCACACAACCCTGACAGGTTTCTGTCTCCTTTGCCCGACTCAGTACAGCCCCTGTGCAAGGTACAATCCACCAACAATTAGTACTGGAGTGTCAAGGGACTTCAAAGCAGGGAGGGAAGGGGTGTACTTACAGGGCAGAAGTTGGCTTTTTTTTTCCTTTATGCAAAATTAATTCAGGACTCAAGCATTCAAGCATGCCTTTTCTTCCTTTGCAGTATGCTAGGGAGGTCTCCTAGTCCGTGCTAGTCAGTGGAAAAGACATCTTTCTCTCCCACCTTTCTGATACTGGCTCCCAACATGAACTTCCCTACTTTAGAAAAAGGCATTCTTTTAATTTTAGACCAGTGATGTTTGCTGTTAGCCAGTTACCATTAAATCACTTTTACATCAGGTGATAGTAAAATGTAAATGTAAATATTTATTTAGAGTCCCCAAAACAGACCACGCAGTTTAGCAGTTTAAAAAGGTGAACGCATAGAAATGCTGAAGTCTTTCTGCAGCCATTCTGGTAGGTCCAGAGAGATTCAAAGCTTCCCATTAAAACCTATGCATTTCTTTTCCTCCAAAAGCTTAGCTGCCTTTAAATGTTTCAAAAGGCAGTCTTGCTGCTCTTTCAGTGAAAACAAGCACTCTCACTCAGAGATGCAAATGTCAATGCACTAGATCAATGTGTCGCATCCTGTTCTTGACTTGAGTAAACCAGCAACTCCTTCACTCAGTGAGGGTTAAATCCTCTCCCTCCAAAAAAAAAAAAAAGTTGCAATGTGACTCTTCTTCACTGCAAGTGTGTCTGTCTGTTAAATGGTGTATTTTATTTCACTCCAAACCTCAGCCAATACACTTACTGCAAGCATCTGCTAGGGACAAACATGGGTAGTTTATTAATCACTTTTGATTGAGACCAGCCACTGAAATCATTGACTAGTGCATGGTGACTCTGGCATGTCAGAGTTCCATCCTGACATGTTCTGTTTTCAGGACAGAAGGAATTGTCATTTTCTACTTGCTCCAGACTCAGACCCCTGGGTTTCTGCCCACCTCCCACTCTCTGCTGGCAATAGAGTAAATAAGTGATGCATGCATCAGAAAGCTTCACTGGGAGACTGTTGTTCCTTTGCAGAGTAGGTGCTTGGCTACCAGGAAGATGGTCAAGGCATACAGACAGGGAAAAGAGGATAGTAATAAGTACTGAGACTTATTCTTCAGGCTACCTTTGAAGAGCCTCTTCTAGCTAACACTTCGTTTGTGGGGATCTGTGATCTCTGAAGACATGGTAACTCAGTTTGTCCTCTGTTTTGGAAAATTACTTGCGGGAGTTTTTGTTCTTCCTGGGACAAGCAGATACTCTCAAGCCCTCTCTCTTAGAGGCTTGATTTACTTATATTCATGCAAAGAAGGGAAAACACCTGACATTAAACAGAGTGCTCTCAAATGTGATGTTTAGGCGGGAACCAGTCATAAGAAGACCTGGACAAAGTATACTTGGTTACCTTGACAATCTGACTAAGTCACTTGGACACACATTTGCCATTGGCTGACCTTTGCTCTTCAGAGACTCACTCTGCCCCTTTTCTCTAGTCCTGTGTTGGACATGAAAGTAAACCAGCTGCTAACCCCCTACCAGCTATGCTGAAAGCTTCTGTCCAAATTTTCTTCCACACATCCTCACTTTCTCACACTAAAGACACATGTCCTAATCTGACCATCCACCAATCCCTCTCCTTTCCTTTTATCTGCAACTGCCGGTTACAAGCATAACAGGCATACCTTGCCAGACCTTATCACAATTTATTCTGTTTTTCAAGAAGCACAGCCTTTTTTAAAAGCCCCTCTCAAGTCCAAAGGAAGAGTATGCAGCTATCTGCGTCCCTGGCACAGGCCAGGGTGCTTACCAGGGCAAGGCTGTCTAGCCAACATGCATAAAAATTGCAAGAGACTCTCCAAAACCTCTCATCAGAGACAAATTAATTTGCTGTATTCTTCTCCAAGGTCATTTTTTAAATTGCCTGCTGGAGGGAGACCTTGTTAGCAAGTTACTCTCATCTTCTGCCAGAACTAAAGCTCCATGTTTCCCATAGCAGTCCCTCGCTGACCGCTCTCTCTGAAATTACACCTCTCTGTGTGAGGCTACCATGCTCAGCTTTCTCAAGTCCAAGTCAACCAAGGTTATGAGTAGATCCAATGTGGAATCAGGAGTGTGACCTGCAAGTGCAGGAGTTTCTCTGCGCAACACAGCTCAGGCTCAACATTCCCATCTTTGCCCTGGTCAGATGGGTGAAACCAGGACTATTTATGGCTTGTTACAATTCTGCAGTGAGGGGGAGGCCAGAGTTATTTTCTTATCCTGGATGAAATTCACATCTCTTCTGGCCTTTGTCTACATAAAAGCTACTTTGAAAGACAACTTCTTGATTTGGAATGGTGAGGTGGCATCAAACAGCACATTCAGGTACTACCAAATGATTTCTCAGTGGAAGGTACACCTTCATCAGGACCACCAGCCCCGTGGCACAATGCAATTAACTCAGTTTGTTTTCCTGAATATCTTCACTCTTACACTGATTCTTCAATGGTGTTCCCTCAATGACCAAAAAGTTCTCCCTCTCTCCTCTCCCAGGAGGAGAAAGACACACAGACTTACCAAATAGGAGGGAGCAGCATTTCTGGTAAAATATAGCACATGGTCTTGGTTTCATAGGAGCAACTTTGAGGGAGCCCTTCATATGTGTTTGTGGTGCTTCTCACACCACAACTTCATTCTTCATCTAGGGCCACATGGGAATTATGTTGTTAAAAGCTAAATACTCCATTTCCCGGCGCTTCCTCTGCCTATCTGGCATCTATGGCCCCTCTGTAAAGGAAGGACAGTACATTGGCCACTAAGATGATGAGAACTATTTTAGCAAACCACAAACAGTTTTTCCAGCTTCTGATGTAGTGCACCATGTTGGAGTTTGATCCAGTCTGTGCACTGAATTCCGTGCCAACAATTTCCTTGCTTTTCCTTTATGCTTCTGTCAAAGTTAGCCAAATATCAACAGATAGGCCAGGAGTGAGGCAATTCCCCTGTCCATGTGCTTCAGGAAGAGTCTAATTCCTGCTCTAGCCAGTTAAAGCTTTTAGGAAAAGATATCTGACAACAGAAAAAGAAAGTACCAAATATTAGCATTAGAAGAAATCTGATACAAAGTTCTCCATAACAGGCCATCTACTGCTCACACCCACTACTCCTTAGACAGGAAACCTCTTGAAAGACCTCTGCCAGTTCTGCCTCTTTGAGGCTTTACATGTACATAGACGTGTGTGAAGCAGAGAGGAGAGGAATGTCAGAGTGTGGCTTTCTCTCTACTAGTGGCTGCAGACAGACCCAATACTCAGAGCAGGAGATAACATCGGGCCCGATTTACATCAAAGCTGCTGCTGCTGCTGCTGCTTCACAAAGAAAAAAACCAGCCAGAATCCATATCAGTTATTTAGTTCTCAGCTGTAGGTACAGCAAAAAGCAGCATTCAGATCAAGGATATTTGTGTCCTGAGAACACTCTGCATGTAGGTACTTACTGTTGCATTTCGTGATCTCCTGTTACCCAGAGGGTCCTCGGTCTTATTGCTGGTAACAGGTGTATTTACAGGCTTCTGCACCTTCCTTCCACATTTTGATCATGTTACTGTGCAACCCCTAAACCTCCCTGAGGTTCTTAAGCACTGGAAAAGACCTAGTCCCACTCAGGGGTAGAAGACAGTGAACATCCCACTTCTCTTTATGTTACAGCAGTGATGCTACTTCACTAATACTAAGCCTAAGGTAGAGGAAGGTTGCAGGACCACTGCACTGGATGTGTTTCCCCTCACATGTGACATTTTCTGAGTTCATACTAAGGTGATCTGTACTTCCCTGTACCTTCACTGTTGTTGTAACATTTATGCTAATTTTTCTAGGCCATAAAGGGAGAGTACAACTTTCTCCTTTTGCAAAAAAAAAAAAAAAGGTTTTCTTGGTTCATTTCCATAAAGCCCAATGCATTATGCATTATCTCATTCAAAGGTAAATAGTGGATACACACATGGATGAAAGATTAAATCCTGGAAATTCTAAACAATTGGCAGGAGGCATAACCATGGCAAATTGATTCTGTTCTCCCTCTGCAAAAAAAAGAAATGAGAGAATATTTGTACATTTTTTAAACTACATGTAAAATTTAAAAACATTTGGAGGTCGGTTTCTTCAATTTTTTTTTCTTATGAAAGTACATAGCAGTTATTGGAAAGTTCATTGAGTTCCAAAGATTATTTTAGCACAAAATGTCTGATAACCTTCTTCATTGCTCATCTACAGCATAAGGGCCTAAGTACCTGAATAACAATACTTGCATCTATCAGAGCAATGAGGTGCAGAGGCAAACAGGGACAAACAGAGCACCATGAAGAAAAGAAGAAAAATCTTTAAAGAAAATCATATTGCCTCAAAGAAAATAAGTTAATTTAAATATGTAGGTGGTCTTTCTTGATTGGTTGGGTTTATGTCAACCCTGACCCTACAGTAACCCTAGTCTTGCTGGTCAAAGGGATTATGCTAAGGCTGAGACCTGAGTTTGTGGTCAATAAGACTTTGCCATTGCACTGTGTATTACCTGTCCTAGAGCTGTATTTTCGTATCTGAGAGCATCAGTGAGGAGTCTTGCTGTCCTTACTGACCTTCATTTGGACTCAAAGCAGTTTGAGGTGTTGATATACAACTGATCACAGAAGCTTTTGTTTTCTGGCCTGTGTCCCAGCCTGGCAGGGGAAAAGCAGCTAGTGACAGCACCATTCTCAGAGCTGGTAGGGGGCTGTGAGCACACCAGGTGTCATTGCTGCTGTACCTGAGCAGATCTGATGCCAAGCTGATCAAGCACACAGTTTCAGCAAATCTCTGCTCCTTCTCTACCTGGAACATTTAGTGCACACAGTGCACAGAACTAAGAGCAGGCATGATAAAGAAAACTTTGCTGCCGCTGTCTATGTTGACCAGTACAGTAGCAACTCTATTTTATGGCCATGGGGGCCAGACAAGCCTCTTTTTTCTATCCCTGTTCATTCCTTATTACGCCTGACTGTACAACAGCACGTGTGTGTGTGTGCAGGTGTAGATATGAGCTCATGTTGGCTGAAGGGGAGTGAGGAAGGTGCCTGTCAGAACAAACATGCAGCCTCCATGTCAGCTTTTGCATCCATCGCCCTTTGCTAAGGACCACTTGGCTTTCCTGCAGGCTCTTGCACGTGTGGCTTGGATATCTGCAATCTAATTTACTCTGCATCTCACCTGATGAAGTCTCTCCCCTCCCTAAAATTAAGGATCTAGGAAACAGTGTGTTCCCTAAAATAAAACCTGTATGAAGCAGTGTGATATTCAGAAGAAGTTCTAGGTAAAGGGTCAGGATGGGTTTGTTATGTAGGCAAAGACCAAGAGAAACTGTCCCATGCTCACCTCCACTTTTTTTACTGAATCTTAACCCATTTCCAGACAACCATGCTCTCCTCTATGCTCTCCTATGCTGTCCCACAGCCAGGGTGACACCTGTGCTCTTCTCTTCTGTGTATCACACTTCTGTGGCACTGCTGATGCATTCAACAACCAGATGTACAGAGACATGGCTCTCCAGAGAGCCCATAAACTGATTTGGTGGTGTTACCCTAGAAGGAATACTCAAGTCCTGTCCAGGCAGGCAGGCAATCAAACACACATCACTATAATGCCAGTGTTAATGAAACATTACCTCTACTGAGAATGGATTCTAACTGTACCCCAAGGCCTTTGGAAGTGCCTGAAGAGGACATATAATTCCTCTATTCCCCTTTAACAACACAGAAAACCAGCCAGTTGCATGACCTGGTGCTGCAGGATTTGAGTAACATCTCTACTGCTTCATCCCACCTCTGTGTAGCAGACAATGAACCAAAACTCACAACCTCAGTTTTCCCTCTTATTGAGGTTACCAGTCTATCCTGCGGCAGTCTATCCTTCCAAGCAGGAAGGAGAAGTGTATCTGCAATTGCATTCCTTCAGAAGAAGAGGGGAAGGGCAGGGTGGAGTAAAAGCCACCAGCTGACACAGCTTGGCAGCACAGGCATACTTGCTCCTGACAAGGCTCAAGATGCTGTCTGCTCCTTGAAAGTTTCCTGGTTTACTCATTCCCAGGCCCATCCTCAGCCCCACAGACACACAGACACAGACACAGACACACACACGGTGACCTACTCGTCTCTCAAGAGAAGATTGGAAAGACAGGATGCTAGGGAAACAGCCTGCTGTTGCTTGACATTTGGGTTCGTTTCTGCAGGTGGGTTTTCTGTGATAATAGAGCACCTTAATACTCAGATTTTTACTCCTGTCAGTTCTTACTGTCTGTTGGACACAGCCACCATTAGACACAGTTCTGAGCTCAGTAAAGAAGGTAAGAGAAGTAAAGAACCCTTTTTCCTCTGCTTCCTTTCTCAGTCTTAGAGGTGCTGATAGAGCCTCACACAGCCTCTTTGGACTCTTAAACAGAGTCTGAACCTTCTCAGGCTTTTAGCACCTGGTTAGAATGGGGACATTGGTCACATCCTAGCAAATGGAGTTGTCTCTGTCCCTCACAGGTTTTCCTGTACACCACTGCAGTTGTGTCAGGACTCAAAGCAGTCCCACCAGCATTCAGGTTTCATCTGCCATTATGGGAGCATTTCATTACTCCCTCAAAATATTTTTCTCTTACCAAGATTTCACATTGCCAGACAAATTTCCTCACTCCCTGCAGGCAACAGAGATTCCCCATCTCCCAGCTATTGGATATAAAGCAGCAGAGCAGTGGGGTCTGTCCAGTTGTTTTATTGTCACTATGTTCACGAAATTTTTTTTTTTAGTCAGTATTCTTCTCATTGAAAAATGCTTTTTCCATTGTCCTGAAACGATTGTCGAATTCGGTGTGGACTTTCCAAATTGCTTTCCTGGAAAAAAAATGTCAGGATTATATTCACAAAGCTGGGAGGAAGACAGCCACTTTTTATTCACTCCTAAAGGATGTGGGAGTCCTGGGTTTAATTTCCTCGTCTGCCTGGGGGAACTTGAACCAGCATCACTTATCTCTCAGGAGAATACCATAAGGTTGTGCTGTGCTGCATACTAAGGTGGGTTGTTCTCACTCTCTGCTATTGGTATGTGCTGGTCTGCAAGAAGGTCTTTCTAGACCCTCACTTGAGACTCTCACATGGAAATGGTTCACCTGGCTTCCCCAAGCTGTACTAATGAGTACTGAACTATTAAGGAACATGAAAGTGCTGGCAAAAGATTACATCCACCAGGATCCCCTGTGACACTCTCCTGAGAAATCAGAAGGGCAGAAACAGCAGCAGCAGACAGCATTGCATGTCCTGCACAAACACTGCATCAGGCAAAGTCATATACTAAAGCTCATAAGGTAAAAAAACATAGCTCAGTCTGCTGAAGAAAATTACTTCTACAGTCAGTACAAGTTAAAGATAGAAAGACCAAATTATTTCAAATAGAAAATCTTCATAATATCACACAAATACTGTTTTGAGGCCAGGGATGATATACAAGATGAATGCCAAAATCAATGGACCGAAACAGGTGTGTCAGGAGCTAAACCTAACTAGTGGCTACTGGCATGTTCATCATCCTCTAGGGACATCCATAGGACAGGTGGACAGAAAGTAAAAATCAGACAGTTGTCATTTCCAGCTTTGAGACCTAACTTAACACTGTGACTCTGTTGGCACTTAGTTACCTGGTCTGACCAGACCTTCTGGACAGTTTCTGGCCAGAAGACACATATATGTCATTGCTAGCTCCACCAACTTCAGCTCAGTCCTGGAAACCCACTTGGAACATGAGATTTAGGGTCCTCATATGACCAATTTCTTAGTTGCTTTGTTGTTTCATCACGTGCTTCTCTCCTTATTTTCTCTTCTTCACCTTTTATTTCAACAAACCAGCCTAGACTGGAAGGGTGTGGGTTGTGCAACCCAGCTGTGAACAGTGGCAGTCAGGGAGACTCCTAAAAGCAGTGCCCAAAAAAGACAGACACTGGTACAAATTTCCCAGGTCTTGGAGGGGCTAAGGCCATGTTTTGTGTTTGTCCTTTTCTAGCTGCAAGTAAAAGTCAACATCAGAAAAGGAAGTCATATTTTCTGTCTTTGCTGTCCTTTTCTCTCCTCTTGTGCATATGTGTGTCTTCAAGTGAGCAGAGACCAAAATGAGTAGTAACAGCAGATCCAGTCTATCTCAATGAGTGTCTCTCTTTACCCAAGAACAGTTTCTGCTGCTATGAACTTAAATAAAGGGAAGAAAGATTGCCGTAAAACATGTCGACAGCTAAGAGAAGAGGAATAATGGATGCTTTTAAAAAGGAAAATCTTGCTTAATACTTTATTTTTCAAGTGCTTAAACTGTTTTTCCTCCTTTTTGTGTATATTTAATTAAAGGTTAAAAGACTTCTACTGGTGATTGTTTGCCATGGTAACCAAGTAGGCTGAGGTCTCTGAATTCAAAACCCAAAACCTTTTTAAGTGTTTAATGTTGCACAGTGTCAGGGTCATGTTAGCATCTTTGACTCCCTGAGCCTCCTTGTTCCCCGGAGGTGAACACGGTTGTGCCCCAATGGCCAGGCCTCCAGACAAGAGCGGGACAGACATCTCACCTCCACACTCCCCCTTTGAATATAACCCCTTCCTCTCACTTCTCCTGTGGGGGCTTGAATGTTTGACTTTGAATTAAAGACAATTTTCATTTTGAAACTAAGCTTTTTTTTTCTTTTTTTTTTTTTGCAATTTGTCAGTGAGAGAAACAAAACCTAACCAAACTCCTCTGATCCTACTGAGTTGATGTTTTCTTTTCTGCTGTTGAACCAACATGCATTTATTCATACCTCACTGCTATTTTTAAGAGTGGGGCCCACCTCTATGTTATTCAGAGGCACCACTAAAACTTCAGCAGCAGAATACAATCATCAGTATTTTTTAGCATTTTTTAGAGAAATGACTGGCAGAGTCATTTTTGCAGTGAGTGCTGTCTGTATCAATGCACGTGTGTGTCTCTACTACATTAGTCACTTCAGCTACTAGAATGACTTGCAATTAAGATTGCAGCAGTACCTGAAATGTCACATTGCTTGTCTCTGTTCTGAAAGGGCCACTGTCTAACCAGGTAAGGCAGAGAAAGACATACAAGGGCATGACCAGACTTATCCCTGTAACCACATTATAAAGGGTGAAAATGCTACCACACCTAGTAGAGAAATGTCTTGCAGCTGATGCAGAGTCACTGGCCATGTGCGGGCTCTCAGTCTGTTGTACTGCAAAGATGTGTTTCAGACATGGAAAAAACTAACCTGTTTCACTTTGTGTTTGCAATAGACCAGGAGTACGTGTCCATACAGTTCTCACATCTTTCCTGGGAGACATCTGAGCCATCCCCAGCCACAGTGGCATACATTCCTTAGGTTACTGTGGCATGACACACAGCACCATCAGAACACAGGGTGTCTGAATGAGATGCAAGCAAGGCAATTAGCACAGGAATACCCACATGGCTGATGTGTTGCGTCAGTTTTGCCTGTAGACAGAGGCTGGTGCTATATTCATCCCAGAGTCAAACACAAGGCTGGGACCTGCCCCTTCAGCAGGATGTGGGCAGGTGGCCACTGCCTTCGTGTCCAGGAATTCCACGCTGCCTTCAGAGCAGGTATTTATGAATCACAGACCACGGCACCAATGCTTCCCCTCACTTTGCCTCTCCTGTACCTCCTCCATTGCTTTTTCATCAGTAATACAGCCCCAGTCTTTTTTTCCAGGGCCATTTCCTTCATTCTGCATAGATGAACAATTCAATCTGTTCCTGTAAGCAGATAAATCAATGAAATTAGGAAAGAACAATGCACCTATAACAGAATGTTGGGATGGTTATACAGTATATGCTGCCATCCAACTTTCCCCTCATACTCTCCTAAACCAACTAACATAGCTGGTCAAACAGTGGCACAAAACCCCAGCCACATGTGTTTGTTCACAAGACTCGCTCACTTCAATCAGCAGCTTAAAACAAAATTAAAAACAAGTTTCTCCAGGAGAAGAAAAGGTAGTGAGTTTATGTTTGCCTTTATCCTTTCCTCTTCAAAGTTCTTCTGTTTCATAAATTACTCTCACCACAAATGTTCTCATATTAAAGACAGAGAAAAGAACAAGATTATCTGCTTTGAATATCAGCAGACAGACTAATTTGGACAGATTCTCATCTGCCAGATGCTGGAAAAGCTTCTTTCTGTGAAACTATGTTGAAGTACCCAAGCCAAAGGTTTGGACTTTTTTTTTTGAAAGTAGTGCTTGCAGTGACTTATATGCTAGTTCAGGCTGCCGTGTTGGTTTTGGATGAGACACAAGCCTCTTTTAAATGTTTTTTCCAAGGAAGAAAAATTGTCTTGTCAGTTCCCTGAAGTCCTGCTCTGCAGGGCTCTATGGACAGCTTTTTTTTTTTTTCCTTTTAACAGTTCTCTAATTGCTATCTTTCCTAAGCCTTTTAATTTGTATGTCATAGGATAAAGTTTTCTGAGGTTTGCAGAAGTCCTTATTGAATGTCAGCGGTACTGCATGAAAACACCTGACTAAGTAGGAACCATCTAACCCTTGGGAGTTATTGACTGCTGCCTCCAAGGACATAATTAACAAGTGGCAGAACTTGCCACGTGGGTCATGTTTTACAAGATCCCACAGTATCGGTATTGATTATGATTTGATTAGATTAGGTTGATGGTAAACTGTTATATAAGTTATGAGGTTTTCAGGCAAATAGTGAATATACTGTCATGAACACCACCAATCACATTTTGAACACAAAAAAACCCTTTAAAATTATAGTTATAATCATTATATATGCAATACCTTGAGGCAAGTATATATGCAAGAGGCTGAGCCTGCCAGAGAAAAGCTGTATTCTTGTATTTAACACCTTACAAGCTAAAGGCACAAATGAGTTCAACACTCTAAGAGGCAATTTTACATTAAAAAGAACAGCTTATGGAAACCTCTGTTCTGTGCATGCCTGCAAGCTAATGGCACATTTATGGAAGACAGCAGCAAATACAGCTGGGCTGGCATACCGTGTGTTATTGCCTTGACACTGATTCTAAGGAGACTTTCATAAACTTGTACAAGGAGGAATGTCATTTTTCAGTCCCTCAAAATGCGTAGGTGTTTCTTCAAATCCTAAAAATTTCTGTTTTATTGAGCAAAGACAGAAGAAGCCAAGGGAGTGTTGCTGCCCAAGACAGGATGTCTGCTGCCCTTTAGATGTGCCAGAACACCCGAGACATCTGCACACATCTGCACACATGACAGAGGACCTAACACAGACCACGACTTTATAAAGCTGCAGCTGAAGGGAATCCCGAAGTATCTCATATATCTCCTGTTGCCTAAGGTCAGGCAGCTAAATCTTACTCATTTTTTATTTTCATGTGCCACTTGAATTTTCTAATGTCTTCTGACCTTTTTTTTCCTCCTTTCATGTCTTATTCTTACTTTTCTTAGTAACAAACTTAGATAAATAAGTTACTTACTTATTTGCTTAAATAGTTCTTAATTCCTTATTAACAGTCTTCCAGTATCTGAAGGGGGCTTACAAGAGGGCCGGAGAGGCATTTTTCATGAGGACATGCAGTAACAGGACAACAGGGAATGGCCTTAAACTGAAGAAGAGTAGGTTTAGATTACATATTAAGAAGAAATTCTTGACTGTGAGGGTAGTGAGGCACTGGAACAGGTTGCCCAGAGAGGTTGTGGAATCCCCACAGGTGTTCAAGATCAGTCTGAATGGGGCTCTAAGTAACCTGGTCTCATGAGAGGTGTCCCTGCCCATCTACATAGAACTAGATGATCTTTAAGGTTCCTTCCAACTCAAGCCATTCTGTGATGCTATGATTCTATAAAGTGGGAAAAGTCTAAAAGAAAGAGAGGTAATAAGAAGATAAAAAAATAAATGAAAAAAAAAGAGGAACATTTAATTTTAAAAAGTCCAAACAAAAGGAATCTGAACTGTAGAAATATTTAGAACAGAACATTTTCCTTGATTTAAAGTGACTTGTCGTTTCATCTGATCCTTCTATTTCCTAGTGCCTAAAGACTCTCCACCTCATCTATGAATGCTCTTTTCCCAAGTATAAGTAACTGGCAGATGGATTCAGACTTGTTGTGCCACAAGCGATCAGATGGTGGAAACAGTTCAGTGAAGCTTCCCGCAATGTCAGCCCAAGTTAGAGCTTCCTGCATGGTCTGGAAGGAAAGTTAGAGAGCCATGAATGGTGATCCTATTGCTGACCTTCAGATTGGCCTAAGTTGCCCAACTTCATTCTCTCTGGGATAGCAGGAAATTGAAATGAACCCCAGTGCAGAGTCATGAAGATTCACGTCAACTCTATTATAAGTACAAGTCCTCTGAGCTGCCTGCAAGAATTATTTCAAAACCTAATCTGAGAGAAGAGCTGGTTTTACTGGCAAATGAGCATAGGAAATGAGAGTAGAAATTGCCCTTCTAGCAGGGAAGACTGCAGATCTTCAGACTGTGAAGTCTGTGGGTGTTTGTGTGTATGTGTGCAGAAGGGGAAGAAGCAATAATTTACTGCTTTCAAAAAAGCAGCAGATGGATCTAACTCCCTTGATGTTGGAAGCATTTGGTCCTAGAGTTGTTGATTTGACTCAAGTCTCTCTTTTCAGGTTGTAATGAGATGGTTTGGCCCCAGCCAGAACTACCCCTGGATGCAGCTCATCCAGCGGGGCTCAGGGGCTGAGGATCTGGGGCTTTCCACCAGCCAAGGTTTGCGTGCCTCCTCCTAGAAAGTCTCAAAGAGAAGTTACCAAACTGCCTTGAGAAGTCAGACCATGGAAAAAGAAAGAAACTGGACTCCCACAAGCCTTTCAAACCTAGGCACATCCTGAAACATGACAGGCTCCAGAAATCAGATATATGCAGTTCACTCAGGGACGGAAATCTGCATTACGAAACTCCTGTTGTTGCCTTCATATTACAACACCTTTAATTTCTTTTTTCCTCTGAGGTTTTATCTTCTCCTGGGCACAAGCTGCTGCCAAGTCTCAGGTGCTCTGCCATTAGGGTTGCCTAGCTTTGATGCAACATCATTACTCTGATAAACCTGACACTGGGGACTCTGCTCTACCCTTCAGGCAAACATGTAATAGCCCTCTGTTTGCTTCATGGTTGGCAACTGAAATGGGAGAGTCTGACAAAAAAAAGGATCTGTGGCCCTGGTTAAGGTAACAGGCCAACTGTCAAGGGCAGTCTGGTGACCTCATCAGGTTTGAAGATCTGGGCAGGGAGTTTTGCACTCATCTCTGTGACCATCACCTTCCTCGCTCAACCCTCCTGTTGTCTTACAGACACGTGGATCCAGCCAGAGCAGAGCAGGCAGCTGTATTTCTTCTGCAGCACTGAAATTTTCAGCCAATGTGGCCTGTTGGGGCGGCAGTAATTCCCCCTCTGCCAGTGCCCTCTCATGCTGTGTGCAGCCTGGGATGGAGCAGGGGAAACCCAGACCCAGCTGTACCATGATCTGTGCAGCTGCAGCCAGCCACAGACTGCTGCTGTTGCTCAGGAGCAAGGAAAAATGGCACAGCCACTCTTCATCAGCATCTTTGTGGGGCAGCCCGTAATCCTCCACACATGTTCTACCAGGCAAATTATCAAAGCAGAGCTGTGAGTGTCAGCAAAGACTCTCCAGTATCCTTGGGTGATAATGTTCCGTTGTTTTCACAGTCTCTACTCGAGCCAAGTTTACAAAAGCAGGCAGAAAGCAGTCCAAAAGTGAGCACAAGAGAAACACATAAATCAGAGGGTACAGATGGATTCTCTCTTGCTCAACTCTGCTGCAGCCAGTAGACTGATGAGAAGGCTACCACTCCCCAAGAAGTCTCTTCTCTCCACTTCCAATATATTTCCAATCCCCTCAACACCACTTTTCATCCCTGACAGCAGCCGGATCCTCCTTCTCTTCCATTGCAGTCTCTTTGATGCTAACTATGACCTGTGACAAAAAGGCTGGGACCCAGCCCCACCACGGAGACCTGCTTCTGTCAGGGCAAGGCATCCACGTGCCAACCATGCAAATTCACACTGGGGTAGTTTGAGAGGTTATATTAATGCAGGCAGCTGTGCATTGTCCCCGGGACCTCTCCTTTGATGCTCACTGAGTCTTTGCTACAGCATCTCACAGCCAAGGTGCTAATCTGTGCTGGAGAGAAAGAACCAGCCACAACTCCCTCGCAGCTGCTCACCTGCAGAGGCGATGCCCTCCAGCAGCACGCCAAGGTGTGTGCTCTCAGAAATCATCCCAGCGTGACCTGACAGGGCCTTATGAGCCCTCGGCCTGAACAGCCCTGCACGGGCTGGCTGATCATGAGATGGCCACCAGCAGAACCACCACGGCCTTCCTGACATGGAGGTGTTCTGGAAAGAGGGGTTGTCACCATGCTGTAAACTCCTCATGGCACAACGTATCTTTCATCCCCCTGACAGCACAGAGCATGACAGAGGGGAGTAGGGGGACAGCGCCTAACTGACCCCTTCTGGCACTCCCCAGACATGAATGTTTATTAATAACACAATGAGGAGCACCAAAAAAGAGCAGACCCTGTGAAACAGTGCAAGTTACCTGCCAACTGATCCCTAGCAGCAGCAACAATAAACATGGTACGAGCAGAAATTATCAAAGACAACTTGGGAGGAAACCACAAGAAATGGCAGTTGAGCCTTATTAGTGCTATAAATCATAGAACTGGTTTCAGTTCCTGCAGCTCCTCACAAGCCGTGTGACGCTGCCTCTTGCACAGCAAGCAATAGGGGTCTGCACAGCCTGGAGGCACAAAACAAAGCAGGCGGGGAAAAGCACCGCTTTTTACCAAAGTAATTCTTAATTTAATTGTAAATCAAAGGCAGGGGGGTTCTGTTGCTGTCTGTGAGGGATGAAGAGCAGAGGGAGATGTATGAGGTGGGAGAAACACGGACTTTCTAGGATTTGGAAACTTCTGTAAGTGCGTGTTTCAGGCAGACATTCTCACAAGGCTATCTGCTTGTTTGTTTATTTTTTTCATTTGAAGATTTGCTGCCTCCGTGCTCTGTGTTTGTCTGGTTGTCCTTAAGCCCATTGTACATCTTGAGCTTTTTTTCTCCAAGGGTGATTTTGACAACTGGAGCTACAATGTCTGATTCCTCCTCTGATTTTTCTCTGAAGTGGAGGGGCAGAGGGAAGGGTTAGTCCACCGCACCTCTAATTTTACATTTTTTACATTTAACCATGTCTGAAGTTTCTTGAAGCATATGATTGGTTTTTTTACCTGGAACCCTCCCATCGCCAGCCACTGACTTACATCATTGATTACCCTTCTTTTCCTGTGTAGAAAATTCATTCTATTCTGAATTCTCTGAGTAGAACTTTAGACTCACCAATGAACCTAGGAATTCATAATAATCATTACTGATTTTTAGTATTATTTAAGAGCCAGCAATGTGCTCAGCACGGTAAGGGACCAAGCATGGAGACAGACATGGTCTCTAGACAAACGCTTTTGCCCTAGAAATACCCACCACTAGGGAAAATTCTGGCTCCCAGGAGTAGCTCCAGAGCCTTTAAAGGAAGTCCCTAACCCAGAGCGAAATCCCAAGCATTAGATTTTGTTTTTAAAGCACGTCTAAACCACAGCACCCTGATCATTATGTGATTCCTCATGTACTACTGAATGTCAAGCAGTACCTAGTAAAGACATAAGCCTGGCGGGTAGCACAGTGTGGGGCAGCAAAACAAATGACAAAGGCTCAGACCAGAGTGCTCTAAGAAGTTCAAAGGAGGAACAAGTAAAGTTCTGTGTCGTATGGGTTTGCTTTAAGTTTGAATTATTGATTGTCTTCCCCTGGTCAGTAAAAAGACAAGAGTCACACAAGTCCAATTGCTTTTGTTCTCAGAAACCAGTCCTTAAACATCTCACATAAAACGTAGTACAAGCCTTCACATCCTCAGGCGCAGGCAAGATGAAGGGATTATATCCAGGTCTGGACATTAGGAGAGGAAACATCACCAGGATGGTGAAGTCTGCTTACAATTCATCCGTGCAGGCATTGCAATACACTCTAGTTTGCTTGTGTCCTCTGCACGCCTGAAATGCCTAATAAATAAGGAACCATTGGTAGAAAAATTATAAGACAGCACTTTCGTCCTGACTTGTGTTTCTTCCCTGCAGCAGCCCTGAGCTTTTGGGACAGATTCTCTCAACCAACTGAGCTGTGCTTTGCAATAGCACAATCTCAGAGGAAGTTGCTATCAGCCAGCCACACAAACCCTGTTTGGTCTTTGATGCAACCACTTCAGCTAGAGACATCTTAAAAAGGCTAAAACAACCCACTCTTCCAGTCAGACAGGGAAAAGCTAAGTTCTGTACTGCCAGCATCTACCCAGAGGGAAAAAGCACAGCCCAGATGGATCATTTCCAGACCACAGGTACCACGCACAGCTGGGGCAGAAGCACGAGGCGGGTTGTTCACACTTCTGAGTGTTAAGAGACCAGCAGCAAATGGTTCATGTCAACACACTTCTCTGCATTCACTGAGCTCCAGGAGCTGGTTCGGTCTGTAGGCTTGTGTGAGGCCAAGGAGAGACAGATTTGCAGCCTGGCCCTGGCAGGGGACGGCAGCTGACTCTCCAGCTTGGTGATCAGAGACTACACCACCCCCTCCCAGAGGAAGCAGTCCTGGCCTCCCCTGCCTCTTTCCACTAGTTCTCACCCTGAGGTCATCTTCATCTTTGGCTTCACAAGAACTGATCCCTCAGAGACACTTTTTTTCTTGGTGAATTTTTAATCCAGATTAATTCCTTCATTCAGGTCACTGTGTGGCCTCACACGCTTTTGCATCCAGCAAGTGAGTGAGCTCTGGGAAACAAGACTAGACAGCCAGCAGGAGAGTTTTCTGCTTACTACAGCAACTGCTTATTGTCACTGTGAGTTTTGGGTTTTGTTTGGGCTTTTCAGAGGGGACCTCTCAATTATAGGACAGAACATTCAAGTTCTGTCTCTCTGCTTATGGCTCCAACACCTTCACAGTGATCTTGTTCTCCTAAGTAAGAAAAACTCAAGTGAATCTTTCTCATGGATGTGGACCAACCACAGGCTCTCCTAACATGCTTCTGTGTTCTGGACAACCTCATAAAACTTTTAGGGTATAAAGTATGAACTCCTTAGTCATGTTGGGAACACACTTTATGTTGATTCTAGTGGTTTGTCAAATTTCTGGGTGTAAAGCTAATTTATCTCATTGTCTGAAGTTCAAGATAGCCTGGACTTCTTATACTTTTGCTGTAGGACAGCCTACAGCAGTACAGCGGGTACTGAAACATTTTGTGTGATGCTGCTATTGCTGATGACTGGCAAAGAAAAGCGTAATAGGACACTTGGCTTTGTTCTGACTCAATGTGGTTGATCTTTTGTGTGCAACCACTGTTTTCAGCACCAGTAGCTATATATGTCTGCTTGAAATGAGTGTGAAGCTCAAGCTTGATCAGTCCCTATCTTGCTCAGGGAACAGGGTTTGTGCAGTTTCTGAAAATAAGCACATCACACCAAGAAGTTACCCAAAACCACATCACTTTCTTCTCGTTAACAAAATCATGAAACCCCAAAATTTATATGTTTCTTCCAGCATCACCTTCTGCAGTACTGAATCAGGAGCCTGGAGGCAGCACTGTGCCAAGTCAGCTGCCAGCCTGCAAAGACGTTCCAGCAGAGTGAGCACCCAGGAGCTGAGTGTGGTTTTGCAGGGGTCAGGGAATCGGTGATGCAGACAGCCATTGCAAGAAACTGCTGCTCCTCACCTGTTCTGCTGCACAGCAAGGGAAGTCTCCCTTAAGGATGGAGGAAGCTGCTCCTTTCCCTCCCACATGACACTGCCACTTGCCATGTCTCTGGCGTGGGTAGGGGGTTGGTGTGTCACCTCATCACACAACTACTTTAATCTGCCAAGACTTGCATCACTTATATGAGGATGAGTCAGACCACAGGAAGTGAGGAGAGGCATATGCATGTGAAAGAGGAGGGGCTGGACCCTCTTAGATAGGATGGTTGCTGTAAAGGAAGGATTGAGATGTAGCCCTGGACCAAGCAGATGTCCGATAATAGTCTCAATACCTCTTCCATTTTCCAGGCAGTACAATGAAAATATCCACTGCCCCAAGGATATTATTAAAGAATTCACTTGTAAGGGGCTCCATCCAGGAACTTACTTCAAACTTTCAGGCCTTTCTCCTCAATCTCATCAGCGCTGAAAAATAAAAAAGAGAGAAGAACAGAATGTTTTATTTAAAGAGCACAAACTAAGTTAAGGGTCTGGTATCCTGGGTTTGTAGCTGTGATGCTGGCTGGGGTTTTGACACATCACTGACACATTCAGGACTCTATTTTCCAACTCCTAATGTGCAGTGTTTGACTAAGGATATGAAATACCTGAGACAAAGCCTATTTATGTATGATGCCAGTCATCTTGCCAGATCCAAACAAAACTGATTCCAACATCAGGTTGAGGTACTGCAAATGGGATCCTTGACATAGGATGATGAGCATGATCTGCCTTGTTTTGATAACGCTTCTGTCTCTGCTAGCTGCCTTCACTGACCATAGCCTTTGCCCTCTGCTGGAAGTTTTCTCCCCTCAGGCTGTCCCCAGCTCCTCCGTGCCATACCGATCCAGCTTCCTAGTTAAAACCAACTGCCAGACTCCATTTCTGCTGTCCTGGCTCCCTCCATCACTGTATTCCCTTCTGAAGTGTCACCAAGCTCCAGATTTCGATACAGCTGTATTACAGGGAATCAGTGTCTGATTAGACCCTCCAAATAGCATTAGCTTCCCACCCCTCTCATTACTCAGAGCTATTCTGAAGACAATAGATGATCAGATGTGCCCAGGGAAACAGCTGGGGTAAGCACAGGGATAGAAAAGCTAACTTAGGAGAAAAGGCACTCAGAGGGAAAAACAGTGAACCGCACTTTCAAGTTTTGCCAGCATAGCAAAGAGTGTGGGAACAAATTACAACATCAGTGAGATACCTCTGGCAATGAAAGCCCCAGTTTCTTTAGGAAACTGGTGTAAGTTATACCGGCAAAAGCTGTATCTCCAGTAGGAGTTTGTCAGAGAATCCTTCCCAGGGTAGGCAGAACCAGCAACATTAAAAGGCAATAATATAGCCCAGCTGTAGGAAGCCTGTTTTCATGGGGAGAAATATTTTCCTGTGACAAGTCTCAAGCAGTTAAGCTCCAGAGAGCTTCACAGTACAGGCAGAAGCTTTGTACATTTTCTATATGAATATGTATTTAATTATGACTCCAATGCAGAACACATTAACATAAATAAAGAGGAGAAATAGAAAGCAGGAAAGGAGGGAGGGGAAAGGTCTGGTTTTCACCTGTCTCTGCTGGCAGCAGCCCTGACTCGCCGTCACTCTACGGAGGACGCAGAACCCTGCTTGGACATTACAGCTTGCCCATCTGCTCCCAGCAGGTAGGATCAGCCTCCTCCACCCTGTGGGTCTTGCTTGGGAATTAGTATACATAGAATAATGGTCAGACAACCACAAACCAGTGTGATAAAGAGATATAATACGCTGAGGAGCAGAGGAAGAAGAGACTGGTTGTTGGGGGATTTAATGAAGCCATCTGCAGAACCACAGGCCCTGAGAAGAAGAAAAGTTAGCCACAGGAAACCCTCTGTCCCCACATTGCCAGAGCATTTACATCGGGGGAGGTACCCTTCCAGGCCATCAGAGCTTTCTTCTGTCTGCAAGTGACTGCCACAGGCTCAGTGTCTGAGGGTGAAGTAGGTCTCTCTCCCTGATCCCAGCCCTCCAAGCCTGTGACTCCAGTACGGCCCCAGCACCAGACTGCCTTTCAGGGACCTGCCCTTACACAGTAGCTTCCCACTGGTATGTTAACCCTCCACCTCTTTTGTTACTCATGGGCAAGGGAGACAGCACACATCACTGTCTCAGCTCTCCTCCCTTTCCCCCTTCCCCTGACTGGGACACAGCTCTTCCCATAACGAGAGCACTTTATGTTGCCAAATGATGACAGGCAAAAGAATAAATGAACAAGAATGGTGGTGCAGGGGAAGGAAAGCTTTGCCTGAAGACAAAGACAGAAAGATTCCCATTCCTCTGCTCCTCAGCCCTGCAGGACTGACCCTTTACATGGGCAGGAACATCCCACTCCTTTACCCAGTACATGCTAATGACCTATAGCCCATCAGTGTTCTGAAATAAATAAATCATGTACCTTGCAGAGCACAGCACAGGGTTCCCTGACTGCTCTGGACCACAGATAAAGACCTCAAATCCTCACAGTTATTTTTTTGTTCTTTAAAGCAGGGGCCTTAGCTAGAGGTCAAACATTCTTTTGTTTCTGTACCAACGCTCTCACATGCCTGTCTTCAGGTGAGTTCACAGTGACGTCCTCAAGGATATGACGAACTTGCAAAAAATGCTATACTGTTTGATCCTTCAGTGCCATGCCTCAAAAATGCTTTCTGAGGGAAACATAAATTCGAATCATTGACAGAAATCCCTCCCCTTTGTTTGCATTAAAGGTGTTTTGCAATCCAGTCCCAGCACCTCTAGCAGCATCTGAATTCTACCTCAACACTAAGAGGCCAAGCAGAAACCAGCTGTGCCCAGCTTGTTTCTAGGAAGCACCTTCACATGAAACTCTGCTCAAAGCAGGCCAAAATCAAACATTTCTTTCCATCCACGTGGCTACCTGGTACCCCATCTACTGTAAAGTTATGCTGTTGCCAGTGAGGTTGTTGGGGTTAATACTGAGAGGACTTATTCCTTATTTTTTTTAGGAAAAAATACTGTAGGTGGGGTAGAAAGTTTAGCCTCTTCTGGTCAAGGCTGTCTGATCCTGGTGCCTACACTCAGGGCTGCTTCAACAAGTGCAGAGCTGCTTAATTATTGACAAAGAAAAAAATCCTCTAACCAAGCTATACTTCATTTCACGAAATAAAAACAACTCTATCCAAACTGGCAGCGCCTGAAACTTTTGCTTCTTTGTATTTTTAACACCAGCACACATAAAGAAAATATAAGGCCCAGCCTGAATTGTTGCAATGAGTGCTCAATATTCTCTTTGCATAAACCTAACAAATCAATGCCTGCTTTAAAAATGTCACTGCACATCTGTGTTTGGTGTATGTTGCTGCAAAGTGGGGCAGGAGAAGGGGGAACATGAAAAGTAGAGATCCTGCAAGCTATTTACCTCTCTGCTGAATAATTTCCCTGGCACTTGCTGCAAAGCAGGGGTAAGCCTTGAACTCCTACATGGGCAGGACAGTGCCTCTGCAGGAAAGCTCCAGGTCCTGCTGCAGCACTTGGCCCCTGAGAAAGCACTGCCACCAGGACCTGGTCAGGCTGCCCATAACCTCTGCTGCTTCCCCTGTAGATAAAATCTGCTAGATCTTGCCTTTCTGTGGGTTTACAGCTAAGCTTTGCAGTGAAGTGTTCTTAAAACTAATCTTCTAATCCTTCTTTTGGTGGCAAAAGAGAAGCTCCGGGGTTTTTTTCCAGCAAATCTACTGCATTTATTGCTTTAATGAGGAAGCACGGGTTCTGCTCCCTCCATACATCCCCAGATGACAATTCACAGCCCCTTAAGCAGCACTACCACAGATCATAGTTGACTTTGGATGAGATCTGGCTTGCATGAAAAGACAGGAGCAGACACACCAAATCACCCACAGCCTCTGGGAGGGCACTTGTTTTTGTAGTGAGTCCCTCTGGGGCTTCCCCCCGCTGCTCCCACAAGCAACTGGACGTATTTAACTCATGTTCCAGGCACTGAACAAATACTCAGTGAGTTGAACAGAAAGTACCATCATCTCATGGTGGCAGGCCACCATGTGCCTTTCAAAATATGAGTGGAGAGACATTCTGGAGAAATGTGTACTGCTTGTACTGTCCAGCTCTAGAGATAAATAGAGGACAAATCTCCATGGCTGCCAGTCTGGCACCTTTCGTGGGTAATAAAATATGCTCAATGCTTTTCAAGCTTTTCTACAAATAATCAGAACTGTTTGTCACTGTGTTCAAGGAATTAGGGGGTTTAGACACCGCTGGAATGATTAAATAGAGGCCTTTCTTTCAGAAAGGCATGAAATTTAGCTGAAAAGCAGGGTTTCTTAGTGTTCTGCTGGGCAGACAAACCAGCCAGGACAAACTAGCAGGAAGAAAGGCAGGCTCTCCAAGGGGGTGGATTTCCCCAAGGGGTGTAGGAACACAAAGCCCACTGACCTTGAGCGTGGTAGCTGCTCCTAAGCCTGCCCACATTGCTGTATGGGATGAAGGGGACAAAGACACACTACAGTGAGCCAGTCACCCTCTGGGACATGTAGGAGGATTGTTGACACTTCCATGGCAAAAGGAGAGGACTGAGGGCCAACCTGGAAAGAGACAATTCTTGGTGAGGGGGTGGTGGTGGAACATGAAGGAGAAGGTGCTGCAGGAGCCGTTGTAGGACAAAGTAGCACCGCGGAAATAAATCTGTGAGTTCTCACTGAAGTGGGTGACAAGATAAAGATATCCAGGGACAAAGTGAGGAGAGGGACTAAGGCGATGTCCTAAAGAAGTCTGATAGTAGGGAGGAGAAAAGTGTGGAAAGAAGACAATGCAGAAATACCTAGAGAGGTAGGATGAAAACCAGAAGCATGAAAGGCTCTGGAGCACCTCAGAAAGAGAGTTTTTCAGTAAAGGAGGAATGATTCACATCAAAGGCAGGCAACAGACTGGGAAGGAGGCTTCAGAGTGTGCCAGGAATAACAACTGTGCCTCAGCTCATGTTGTGTTCCCCCTCCGCCTGCAGCACTGTACTCTTCACATTTCATCTGCAAACTCTTCAGGGCAGGGACCTGGTCCTCCTCCCTGTCTAGCAGTTCAAGCAATCATTTGCCATTTGTACCAAGAATATTAATTGGATGAATGTGCATGTGTGCTTTTAAAAACGATAGGTGATATATCCCTGAAACCACACTGCTGTTGACTTACTCACTGTACTAACACCCCGCGAGCTCAAAACCCTGCATCAGGTCTCTGTCCTCCTTCCCATCTATGTAAATTGGGAGGCTGTATTAGAGAAGAAAAGAATACATTGTGGGAGAGAAGAGGCAATTGTTTTGGCTTCTAAGTTTTCGATTTCCCAGGATCACCCCCAGCATAGATGTAGTAATCTCAGTATAAACATTCAACCTTAAATACACATAAAATGCACTTGTAATTCTGCAGACCTTGGTTACCTCTCTTTGCTCGCTTTTGCTCTCCTGCTTCCTCAGAAAGCCCCATTTCCATTCTGGGTGCCTGTCCCCAGCACATTCCATGCACCTCAACTCACAGTGGCAACTTGTAACTCCCAATTCTTCCAGCCTTGTCTGTGTAGTATGAGTTGTATTCAATACAGAGAGTCTTTAAATTTATTCGTAAATAATTATACTGTAGTTAGCAGTGATCAAGGAATTTGAGTGTCTCTTTGTGTGTCTCTAGCTCCACTGGCACTCAAAGCATGTACATAAGGACTTTGCTAAATGGAAGTGGGCTTTAATGCACACTTAATCACCTTGCAGTCTGGGCCCAAATGTTAGCCTATATTGCAGTGATCAAGTTCTGTCTCTTGATTTCCTGTCTGCAGTACAGGGATAAAGAGAACAGACAATGATGTTTAATGGAAACTCCACTGGTCTGACCTTGGGTTTACTGAATAACTCATGACTGGCAAAATTGTGGATTGATTTCAGTTGGATTTTATGAGGCATGGAGCTGGAAAGACTGATTTTTTTTCTCCCTCCTCATTACACGGCAATGACTAGCCTAGCCGTGGCTCCTCATCTTGCATTCAGTATTTCCCATGTCTGACGGCTGCCAATTGGTTCCTTTTGTTCCCAGTGCCCTGGGGTTTAGCCTTTTTTAATTTGCAGACCCTATATGTCTTCTAAGGTAGAAGTAACCCCTTCAGAAACTCAGAAGCCATGGGGCTACCTTACATGCCCATGGAGAGTGGACTGCCAAGTACTGCCCCTGGCTCCTACAAAGGCTTTGCCTGCTCCCAGTTTCAAGAGACGCTAATGACCACCAGCATGTGAAAAGCATTGTTTGGATTTAGATTGGGACAAAGTCCCTGTAAACAAAAACTCCTTATCATTTTGTCTTCTCTGTTCAAGTGTACCTACTCTCTGCTCTCAGTAAATTCAAATTTTAATGCCACAGATTTTCTGCAACAGAGCAGTGTCTTGATAACCATTTAGTATGTAGACTAGGAAGCCATTAATAGCAAGCAACAAAGAGGAAAGAAGATTACTGCCTTTTAATCTTTCATTTATTCTGTGGGTAGCTAGTAATTACTTAGGCGTTAGGGCCAGTTACTATCACTTGCTAAGTTTCACAAAGCCCCATTTCTATAGCTGTCTTTAAAAACAGTAGAGGAAATTGTGTATCTAGTAGAAAGAAGCAGTTTCTGAGGGTATAGTTACAGAAATCCTAGCCCTGATAGTAAAGGCTTTTAGGCACCTGCTGCTCACTAAAAACAATAAAAAGTAGACACTATCAATGCCCTTCCAAATCTAGAACCTCATGACTACAACACTTGCTGTCGAGTGTTACAATTGTACAAACCTGAGATGAAATTATAGCCTAAATCTACTTACACAGGGAACAAAATGTTTCTCTCGAGTTGTTTTTATTTTTAAATCAGAGATGCAGGACAACCCTTTTCTTCCCTTTGCCATACTGTTAATTGAAGACATATTTTCAGCTCCCATAACAGTTTAAAAAAAAAAATGTGGCAAACCACTTGTGATTTATTTGCTTTGTATCAAAAGCCACGGAATAAAACATGAAACATCTGTGTCTTCAGCTGCCATTTCAGGGAGCAGTCCTGTCCTTCCACCAGCCAGCAAGAGGGGCCACAACAGTGAGCTGATGTGTACAGTCAGAGCTGGAGAGAGGCCACGGAGTGGAGGTGAGAGCCAGGTGCTGTGCCCCATCAGCCCAGGCTATTTCTGGCTCTGACACTGGCTGGGTGAGCACGAGAGAGCTGCTCACAGCAGCGAGGCCGAAAGTCTTTGCTGGCACAAATCACCTGCTTTACATTCTGCGAGGGGTTTGCTGTGGCTTCGCAGAGGTTTTTCACTGCAGGTGGTGCCCGATCCTCCTCTGTGCTCTGCCAGGTTTAGCTGGAGCAGCCTAGGCATGCAGGTCAGTCCAGAAGAGCTCAGACCTGCTGGTCTTTCAGGTAAGCCACAAAATCTGCCCCTTATCCTTGGGTTTTAGCAAGGGAGGGGAAAATACAAGAGCAGTGATTGGCAGGAGGGAAACTGCTGCTGGGTGAGAGCTCTATGTCATTGTCTCTTTTAATTTCACCATCACTAGCTATGTCAGAGGGTTTAAATATGAGCAATGGTGTTGCTCAGTATTGTCAAGGGCATGCAGAGCCCCAGCCCAGTATCTAAATGAAATCCTCTGAAAAATGACTGAACAGGATTAGCACAACCTGAGTGCAGATACAGCACACATGCATGCTCATGAATCATCCTACACTTATGTGCAAAGGTGTAATGACCCCCATCAGAGACAGCAGAAGAACCTGATGTTGGTGTAACAGGATCAAGCCCTTTCTCCAGGCAGGGCACTGACTGTAGACCCGTGGGAGGGCTACACAGCCCTGTAAGGGTGCTCCCATCCCAGGCAGCTGCTCTCAGACAACTGAGCAGCCTGGGGTGCATGGCAGGGCTGCTGTGGTGTAGTGCAGGGGGCTGACCCTCCATCCACTCACCCCTGCTGCAGTCGCTTTGCTGAGGTTGGCTGCAAAGGCTCTGGGGGCTCCTGCACCTCAAAGCAATCATGCAGTGTGGGTGAAATCCCTCTCTGTGACAACATCTGGAAGCCAAGGACAAGGAAGGAAACCCTCACAGGCTCATGGTCCTGCTGAGGCAGGTGCCTGGGATGTGGTCCACTCAGGCTGCAGGCGGAGGGCTGGCATCACAGGCAGAGCCACTCATGCAGGAGCAAGGCCTCCTTGGGGGAGGGCCCCAAATTCTGCCATTTGTTTCCCTCTTCAATCTGTCAGGGCAGAAACAGATTTTATTGAGCTGCTGAGCAACTTGTGAGGCCTGTCTACTCTCCGAGGCTTTTCTGAGAACGTGGGTTGAGAGGTTTATTGGATCAGGGGATAATTTAGGATCCATTTTTCACAGCATGTCCATTCATATTAACCTGCCCTTGCAGTCTGTTTCCCTCCTTACCACCCCTGCATACTGGAGGGACACAAGTAGAGGAAGTGCCTTGTCTGGCTGTTCATCTGCAGTGGGACACCTGGATCCCTGGGACCACAGTGCTCCTGGGGCACTGGCAGGAGTGTGGGGCTGGATTACCTCAGGGCACCACAGCTGCCTCTTTTCAGAGTGGGAGGAAAGAAGCCCCAATGAGGTCTGTCAGCCCACACCCCAAATTCCTCTCTGCTACCTTGCACCAAATCCTCCCAAAAGACAGGAGAGGGTATTTCTAGAAAACACATTAACTGTGAGAGAACCAATGCCTCCCAGAACCTGTCCACCCCACCAGTCAGGAGGCACAGGAGCATGCCTCTCCTCCTGCCTGACTGCTGAGGACAACCTACTGGGAGACAGGCAGGTCCCTGGCACAGCTGCTCCAAGCTCTGGGTGCACCAGACTTTCCTACAGGAAAGCTTTTACCACTGCACACCCACTGCTTTAGACAATGGTACAAGTTCTCCCCAGGGGTCACTTGAAGCTTCACCCTCTTGCATCAGCCCATCTCAGCCCAGCTCTTCACATGTGATGAGCTGGCTGCCTTTTGGAGTGTCCCCCACCTTTGATCCAGAGCTCACCCAGAGTTGTCATTTGGAGGGAACATCAAGGATGACAAGAAGAGCTTCTGCCACTACGTTAGCAAGAAAGGCTAAATGGAAAAATGCAGGCCTGTTCCTGAACAGGAGAAGTGATTTATGGCACAGGGCACAGAGAAGGCTGAGGTACTCAATGCCTTCTGTATCTCAGTCTTCATCAATGAGGTCTCCCAGGACTCTGGACTCAGAGGAGAACTACCAGCAAGAAGAGAGGTATTGACTCAGGGATTGCCTGAGAGATCGTGGTCTCTTCAAGCCCGTGAGACTCAACAGTTGCATCCAAGATTGCCAAGAGAGTTGGCCCATGTCCTTGAACGGTCACTTTCTAACCATTTCAAAAGACTGTGGTGGTCCAGGGATTTCTCTGACAGCTAAAGGCAAATGTGAGGCCTGTCCATACCTATAAGGAAGTCATCAAGAGAAGGGAATTGGGAACTTCACTGGTGTGTGTGGCAGGAGAATTAGAGACAACGGGCATAAATTGAAACAAGAGAGGTTCAGATTAGATGTGAGGGGGAAAATTCCCCATGAGCACAGTCTAGTAGCGGAGCAGGCAGCCCAGGAGGCTGTACAAGCTCCATCCTGAGAGGTTTCAAGCCCCAGCGAGACACAGCCCTGAGCAACCTGGCCTGGTCTGGTCTGGAGGTCACCCTGCTCTGAGCCTCTCAGGATCCTGTCCAGCCTGAATTATGCTGTGATCCCATGCTGAGTTGAATTGGACAGCAACAGTAGGAAATTAAAAATGCAGAAATATAATCCTACTGTTGACACAAATAGCCCCAATTCTCCAGACTGCTTTTGTTCTCAGGAAGCCAGACTAGCTCTCAGTCAGGGCAGCGGTACAGATCTGTCCTCACTACTCTTTTGCCAGTCTGGAGGCTTGAGGCCGCTACTGCTAAGAAAAGAGTCAGATGGGTACAAAGCAAGTGCAGAGGTTGGCTGTTTCTGCGAGGTAGTGGTCACCATCACCTCCACTCCATTTCCCAGCTACCTTTCTCTCCCTTCCCTCGCTCATTGCTCCTTCAGTAAATACCCAAACAAGAAAGCAAGCCCTCAGGACTCATCTTACAGGCTCTGTGCCCCCATCCACTCTCCACTTCTGCCACAGTCCCTCTCCTGGGGGGTAACGTCAGTACCCTTCAGCAACTGCAAGTTGCCTGATGATATTAAAGCTCCTTCCACCCTCCTCTCTGGCTGCAGCTGAGGCTAAGCACAGCTCAGAGAGCCACCAGAAACAGGAACCTCATCATGAGCAGCCCTGACCAGAAAGATGATTTTGAGGGAAGGCTACAGCAACCTCAGGCTTAGAAAAGATGCTTGAACTCCACTCTTAAGTGGTCATGGAAGCTATTTTCATCTTCAGCTGCTGCAGATTTGTTCCTGGGATGGTGACTGCACCGAGTGGCTGACACAGACCTGAGAATCAATCAAAAGTAATTGAAACAGAAGAGGCTCAGCAATCAACCTATTAGGTTGCTGGAGCCAGAAAAATGCCGCTATGAGGAGCCAGAGAAAGGAGAACAGACTTCCCTTCTGAAAACTTAATGCGAGGAAGAAGCTTCGGCTGTGCCATCTTTTCTTACAAGAAGAATAAAAATCTGTGGAATTCTCTCTCTGTGTATTTTTGTCCTGTTTAATGGGAAGGGGGAAAAGGAAAGAAACCATTAAACCCTTAGCTGTAAAAAATGCTGTTTCATTCTCTTTTCTTTCCTTCATTCCCCCACTCAGTATGCAAAAAAATGATTCTTTGCTCTCAACTGTTGTCTGCTGTGGCAGCGGTTGGAATGAGCTTTGTTTTTCTTCACTTCACTGCTCCTCACCGGAGGACTTCGCTGGCTGCAGCAACCTATTAAACTGGTTGCTGGCTGTCATGGTCTCTTCTGTCAGAGTGGGAGTTGCTGCCAGAGTCCGGTTATTTCCTAACATGTGCATGAATCCTGCAAACCCAGACCCCAGAGCCGTCAATAGGAGTGTGAGCTGAAGTGTTAGGGGGTTGCCAACCTCCACTAATTAACAGTATACACCCCTCCACCATCCCCTCACCCAGGTTTCACAACCTTCTGGCAGGTGCCCCAAGGGGATTTGCAGCAGTGAGCTTAAATATTTCATCTAAATCATTAGAGCAAAAAAAAGAAAAATTAAATGTGATCTTTAAAGGGAGGAGGAAAGCTTAACCACTTGCATTCATGATAAGACATATGCAAAGAGAAAATGTAGCACCGAGAATTCAGATTTGGAAAGGACTACTGTGTGTGCAAGGAAGCTATACCTTACCAGCCTTCTCAGAGAGCTGAAGTCTGAAAGGCCACCCAGCCCTCTCTCCCACACAGGTATTGTTCTGAGGTGAATTACTTTGGTTACAGAGGATGTACTGACTTGACCCTGATACCAGAGACTCTTGTTGACTCTGAACTCTGCACAACACATCCTTGGTTAGATGCAGTTATGAAACACAATAACCCCTGTTACTGTCTGGATGCATTCTCCCCTCACATCAATCTCTAATTACTTTGAAGGGAATGAAAACAAAGTTTCTCCTTTTCTCCTCACCCTAGAAAGTACAGCAGGGCAGAGTCAGGGGGTAGATTTAATATTATGATTGAGGCTTGAGTGGGAACAAACTAGCTGACCAAAAGGATTTGGCTTCAGTTCTGGGGTGATTAGACCGCTTGTTCTCACCAAGAAGAGGCTGGGTGCACAATGTTGCTCATGCTCTGGGCAGTCCCCTACTCCAGGGCCTTTTCCATAGCTGGGCAAACTGTGGAGAGGGCACTTACAACAGGGCAGTTCTACCTGACAGGGGTTCTACAGAGTCAAAGGGAAATATGTCCTGGACTTTACAGAGCAGCTCTCCAGGTTTTATTGGTACTTACTGCCTTCTGAGGATACCATTAAAAATGTCTGGGCAAACTGCAGGTTTAGGGACCTGAGCAACTCACACTCGCATCTAGAAAGTGCCTGGGCAACAGTACAAGCACTGTCCGGGTTCACCATCAACCACAATTTATGTGAGGAATGTGCTCTCCCTGTGGGCTTAAGCAATAACGCTCCAAACACACCCTCAGAAAGACTATTGCTTTCATTAGAGGTTTACATGAAATAGAGGGGCAAGGGACTGGGGTAAGAGAAATTAGAGCCTGAAATTGTGTCCTAACACTACTAAGAGAAAAAAGTCAATCTTTTTCCTACTAACCCCTCATAGCAGTACTTGATCCAGTATTGCCCTCGTCCTAGGGATCAAAGATGATGATGCCATGCAGGAATAACGCTGGAGTAATACAAGAGCTTATAATTGCAGAAGAGCTATGTCCTGAAGCAAGCCTCCTCTGCAGATGCTGAGTCATCAGAAATGCGATGCCCTTCTGCCATCAGCTAAGAACAGCATCTGAAAGAGAGAGGTGTGATTAGACCACAGTCTGGAGCTGGGACTACCCAAATTCTGATCTTGGTTCTGATATGTCCTTCACATGCACCTGGGGAATAGTTAATAGGGCTCAGATGTTCAGAGGTTCTTAACATCTGTCACTAAAAGACCCTCAAATGCACCTCAAAGGGTCCTTAAATCCTCTGAAAAACTGATATTTAACCTTCTGAAAACAGGCAGAAGAGAAATTATCGTTTGTATTTGTAATGTGCTTTTCAGTAGAAAGCTGACAATTACTTTTAGTTCTACATTACTTCATGCAGTAGAAAGCAGGAGTTAAAGATGATAGAATTGATACAAGTATTGGGAGTGTTGTTGGGTCATTTCTGTGTTTTTATGGGTATTTCTATCAAATAAATGGATGGATTATATGCACTGTGAAGGAATAATTCTGGACAGGTGATGTTTGTTCCATCAAAGGGACACTCTCAAAGGACGTGCAAAGTCCCCTAAACTTTCCAGGATTAGCAATGAGTGACCTAATATCTCCTCCCACCACTGGTGCCTAACACTTTAGAGAAATTTATGCACAGAATGTGACAACTTGTCATGAAATGCTCAACTTCATCTATCCCATTTTCCTGTAGAGTTCTCTGCATAATATATAAACAGAGGGGGGTGGGGGAAATCTCTCTGAAAGCTCCTGCCAACTCACATCTATTTCATTCTTTTCTTTTGAAAAGAAACCTATTCCAGATGGTTCGTCATTAGAACTTTTTTAATCTCCAATGATATGAAAAAAAAACAGGAAAAAAATATGTAAGGTCAGTTCTAGCACAGCCTGGATGCTCCTCAAAGCTTTTTGTACTGAACCTGGGTCTATGGATGTGTATCCGCTGCAGGAACCAGGGGACTGCCCCAGGTAAATAGAACGAGCCATGGGATATTGCTGACAAGGCAGGATTAGGGCCAGCCTGTGACTGGGCAATCTGTTTGCCTGTCCTCAAAGATCTTACTCTTCCCAGGGCTTGGGCACCCTCTGACCACATAAGCAAATATGCTCAGACCGACGCCAGCAAGGTCACTCCTGCTGTGACCTGGGCAGGCTGTCTGTGTTTATATCAAGGCTCCCACGACACCCTACGAACAATATAGTGAACAGGAGCTGCAGTATCTCCCTCTGAACTGCGTGTCCTCCTGGGTGTCAGGGCTGCAGGCGGGCAGACAGCCAGCGTGCTGAGGGACGTTTTAAGCAAGGCCTCTGAGACAAACCTCTGCTTTCAATAAAGTGCCACAGGATTTTTAATGCCCATGCAGAGCAGGCAGCTGTTACCCAAAGGACATTCTCCACCCTAAAATTACATGGAAATTATTTGCCTCTGAAGCTATGTTTAGCCTACAGAGATTCAAACATATAATTCTGGGATATCTAGTTATTTGATTAAAATGCTAATATAGCCACCTAACTGCTATTGCTGCCAACCAACCGGACTCCCTAGGGCAGCGCTGTGTGTTTGCTTTTCGTGTCTCACTCTAAGCCAGAGTCTCACCCCAAATCAGGGGATCGTGATCACTGCTGTAAGCCCAGGGGTTCAACCTTCTCAGAACAGTGACTCAGAAGAGCAGCCAGCTCAGAGCTAGGGAGGATGAACAGAGATTTGCTCACTGCTTCATTCCAGGCGATTTCCCTCTCCCGCTATGAGCTCCCGGGCTGTTGTGGTGGGTTTCCGAGGAAAATGTGCATGCTGGGGAGGCATCCCTTCCACTGAGAAACTGTGATGCTTTTAAAGGAGCAGCTAAATATGTGAATGGGTGCCATGAGTGTTACCCCAGAACTTTTCCTAATTGATTTTCGCTCACTGTCACAAGGACTGGCAATTGTGCCATCAATATTTTCCTGTGAAGAACAGCTCCCATTTTATCTAAAATTACTTCTGTCCAACTTGATTTAAAATTTGCAGTTTGTCATAGTTAATTATTTCCACTGAAAATTCAGGTACCAAGATGCTCAAAGCCAATGCTAAGTATGAAGGAATTCAAAGCACATCGTTTTAAGCTCCTGCTATGAACAAACATCCCTTCATCCTACATCCTTTTCCTACCTCAGGGTCTCAGCAAAGAACTATGCCCCAGCAATACTACGTGGTTTTATGACAAACAGACCTAGGTTCTCCTCCTAACGATTCCTGCGGTTTGTTAAAGCTGCTATTCATTTTAGTGCGAGGGCACAGAAATGATGACCATCCTGATGGTGCCAGTTCTAGTGATCTAGCCTGACTGCAGGGGTTGATCACAGGACCAGCGATGCTCTGTGCTTCACTGTCCATGTCCATATAAGCTGCCTCACCACTGGCTCCTCAGGAATCAGGAAAGAGAGTCTGAGAGGGTGCTTTTTCAGAAGAACAAGGAGGGGAAGGATGAGTGTACATGCCTGATTAGTTACATGCAATTAAACACTTCCAGCTTCCCCTTGCCTCTCATCCCTAACCTCCAATCACTGGAACAGAAACCCAGAACAGCCATCTCCCGATGCATGAACCCTATATCCCTTTGCCTTTATAACTTGGTACCTGAACTCTGTCAGCCCCCGGGCATCAAAACGTTTGCACCCACTGCACACAGGAAAGTGAAGCGTTTCAGGATTGTAAGGAAGGAGATTGCCTCTTCTCTGTAGATCAATCCTGCCTCCTATCATAGGGCAACACCCTCTAACCTGCTTCCTGGAGCTGTCCTTGCTCATCTTGAGTGGGAGCAGAGGCAGCTTGCAGAGACACAAGGTTGCAAGAAAGTTCTGTCACCCTCTGGTTTGCAGGCCCTTGGGCTTCCCTGACTTCCCACTGGTTTGACCCAGGGTGCTTCCCTTACAGAAACATTCTGTCTCCATCTAATTTTAAAACTCCTTTTGCTCCAGCATGAGTCCTCCCTGACCATCTTTTTGACCAAGAGCAGCACAGTCTCAGGGATTCTCCTGTAAGATCACTGCTGTCCTAGGTAGAGAAGGATCAAGCTACTTGTCCCCTTCCTCTTGTGCTCCTCCAGAGGCTGCCAAGTAGCCTCCTAGGACCCTCACAGGGTATCTACTAGTGTGGCCGAGCTCTCCAACTAAAGTCTCACCAGGCCTGGGTATCATCCTTACCCACGCTCCCCCTCCTGCTTCTTCTGCCACTTCCACCTCCAGGGAACAGGCTCTAGACTGCTCCTGCCAGCAAGGAACTCAGCCTCTTGCTGTTTAAGGAAAGAGGTAGGTGGGGAGAGAATCCCTCGAGCTAAGTGGAGAGGCACAATCTGCAGTCAGAACTCCAAAAGCTGGTGCTTATCTCATTACAGCCTGTACTTCTTCTGAACAGGGTACAGGCACATGGATGGAAAATACAAAAGAAAAAAGTCCATAGGATTAATCTTACTACATCATATAACTGTGTTTAAACATGACCACAACTTACAAATCAGTACAACTGAAAAAATCTTGGCTTTAAGTGCAGACAAGAGCAAATCAGGATCAATTTTAACTGATGTTGCCAAGGCTCATAATTTTACGAAAGACCTTGTGATATCAAAGACTCTTTAAAGCCTGTGTTCCAAGATTTGGGTACACAGAAATCTCACCTCGATCTCTTTTCCAGATATACGTCTTTGTGTCTTCTTCTTGTCTCCCTCATACAGCTTCCTGACTTTGTTAACCATAATGGTTCAAAAAATAGGGAAAGACTCTCTACTTCACTGAGATTTTTTATTTCATGACCAGGGGAGAAACTGGGCTTCTGATTTTACACTAGCTGGACTCAGCAATACTAAAAGCACAGTGACTCAAATACAGACAACAGGTAAACTTCCAAAATGCTTTTTCCTTGCTGACTCTGACCCAAAAACAATGTCTAATGCTGTGTCAAATAACATAGCGAACACAGTTGTCTTCAGATGTGAGAAAATATCAAACTGAAGGCAGACCTTAGCACACAGAGCAGTTAATAAGCTGAAAGGATCCTTACCTTTTCCTAAGGTCTCTCTTCATGCCCAGCACCTCACATCACAACCCAGGTCTTCCTCAAACAGCCCAAATCTTCTGTCCTGCTCTCCCTGCATGTATTTCTAGCCATCTGCTGTAAGTTGCTTTTACTCAGAATAAAACTGACTTTTATTCCAAGGTATGTGCTGTCAATCGAAAGCATCAGCTCACTCTGTTTAACCACTGGCATGGGGAACATTAGCAATTATTTCCATAAAAATGTACTAGGCTGGTATTTGATACAGGGGTCAGAGTAGAGGACATGGTCTAGATATTACCAAGACAGAGTTTGAAAGTGGTCTGGATAAATGGAGTTTCACTGTAGAATAGACAGGGTTAGAGGTCAGCCTTTGCAGAGAAAGAACAAAAGAGTACTGATCCAACTAGGTAATTTCTGCAATAAGCAGACTTATTTATCAAAAACTGAATTGATCTAGCTTGCACAGCATTAAAGCCAAAGAATAAATAATAAACAGCACCTTCATTTGTCACATAGTAAAAAGAACAAAAGTGCACAACTGGGAAAATGTAATTTGTAGAAAAGTCCAATATGGAAAAAAATAAGACAGAGTTTCACTGGAAAAATAAAACTAACCTGTGATTTATTAGTGACATTGTGTGCTCTGTGCCATATTTCTTTATTCAAACAAAGCCCTGTTTAAATTCCTCTGAGGTGACTTTTCAGCAACATTTAGCACATTGCAGGGCAGGGCCTGAGGGTCATGAGTTCAAGAAAGGACTTGTTCTCCCCTGTCCTCCAGCCACCTGGTCTGAGCTATAGACATGAACTTCTTCAGCTGTGGTGATGCTGCTTGTGGGAGGGAACAGTCTGCCCTGTGCATTAGTGTCTCCTGTAACTTATCTTAGGAACAAGACTGATATAGCTACAGGCTGAAGCAGCATTTCAGCTGTCCCATACTGGAGAAAAGCTACAGCCGATAACAAGAAAGGGAAAGAAGGAAGGAAGAGAGAAAAATGTAATTTTGGAGAGCTTGGTATGAAAATTTTGACTGCATTATTTGCGCAGGCCAGAGAGCAATAAAGCACAAACATGTTGGAATAGCTTATTCTCCTCTGGCTTCAAGCAATGCAGGAAGATCAGCTGTTAGGTCTCCCGATGCCACTTTTTCCCCTCCACTGTTTTATTATTAACCTCCTACATTTTCTCTGCCTTTAATGGCAAATTGCTTCCCAATCATCATGCCGTGACAAGGCTAACCAGAGGCAGCCACAGCCCAGGCAGTGCAGGGCCCAGTCAGGCCACAGAGACTCCTTTTCACAGCAGTGACACCTCTATGCTATTTTTTTTACCTTCCCTGACCCTCTGAGATCAGGGGGCCCTGACCATAATGCTCAAGCAGTGAAAAAACAAAAATCCTGCTGGACTTGCAGCTGGGGGAGAAACAACCTCAGGAACTGGGAAAGGAGCTGTCAGCCTTCATTATTAATATCCAGCTGTTAATATTTAATGTCATAAAACCGCGTCTCCCTCCGCAGCCTAGTCATCAGACATGCAGGGGTCACACCAGCCAAAATCCTTTAGACAGACAATTCAATGTCCCTGTGCTTTAGCTGCATGCGAGGACTGCTAAAGGTGTTCCAGATGTATTTGAGATGAAATGTTAGAAGCTTTAATAAAGCCCGAGATTAAAAAAAAAAAAAAAAAGGAATAAAAATAAATAGTGGTTAAATTCCTGCCTTCCCAGCCAGCTCTGCTTGTCAGCACTGACCCCATCCACTAAGCCAAAGGACACCCGCAGCTGGCAAAAAACAAACAACGCTGGCCAAAGCAAGAGCAAGTGTTAGCATAGCATGGACATCACCCACCACTGCAGCTGCATCTACAGGGCCAAATCACTGCTCCAAGCTTGGTGTCCAGACACAGAGAAAAGGTTTGAATACGAGGTAAAGAGAGGGTCAAGATCTGAATCCTTTAGACTACTAAAGCCAGCTGATACTGTGTTAGGAAAAAGACCAGGCAGTCCACCCCACCCCGTGCTCCCAGGCAATGTGGCACACGCTGAGGAGCACAAGGCAAAGCACACTAGGAAATGCTGTTGAATGTCTGATCTCACAGCAGATGAAGGGAGACAGAGAGAGGGCCTCTATCAGAGGGAGGGCAGGCAAGGGACGTTTTAGTGGTTATTTTCAGAGCCTTCATCCTTACAGCTTCACAGAAGGGTCAAACACCAGCGCTGCTAGCAGGCAGTTTTCCCCTCAGTGGGTGCGAGAGTGTGTTGCCTCTGCTGGCACCAAGCCACGGGTCCTGATCCCCACCACAGATCCCGGGCTCTCCCTGCTAGCGGTTCCGCTTGCACTACCAGCACTGCCACTAAAGCTGCCTCGCAGTATTAATTTTTAAAGACTCCTTCCTCCTCCCAGGCATAGATTCCGAGACAGCTCCAGAAGCCCACACATATATACCAGTGCAGTGTAGCAGCCAAATGCGTCAAACGAGATTTTAAGGGAGAACAGGGGAATAAAAAAGCACAGCCAGAATGTTTTGGCACTCAGCGCAAAGAAAAGCGTGGCACCACATGCTACATCTGCTACCCTTTGGCCTTCCCTGCCTCTCCTGTTTCCACCTGTAAGCTCAAGATTGATTTCTTTCTCTTTTTTTACAGAGCGGTGTAGTCAGAGGGGCTGGAGCACCCCAGGCAATGAAGAAACATAAGTAATGAGAATCCTCCGAATATGTTAGTCTGCATGACATGAAGACAGCTGAGACGGTCCACAAAGAATTGGTCAGATCCAGCAGAGCTCATTAGCTCTGGCTTGGGGCTACTTCTGCCAGACCTGGGTTAGCAGGAGCTCCCAGGTGTCTCTGAGCTGCGCTCTGGGCTCCAGGCCGGCACATGAGCCCAGTGCTGGCCTTTGCACAGCCCCTCAGCGAGGTGAAGTGCTGCAGAGCACTGCAGAGCACGATGCAGAGATACCCAAGTGACTCTTCAGGAAACAACTCAGGTGCAGCAGTGCCCATACTGAGATGAAGCTCTTAATCCCAGCTGGGTTTGAGCTGGCTTCATGCAGTGCCCTCCCTCAGGTGTCCCTGCCCTCCAGCCCCAACTTGTGCTTTTGGGAACACAGTGCAGAGACACCCCAATAGCCCTGCCTTCAAAGCCATTTTGGGATTGCAGAGATAAGTAGTACAGACTCAGCACTCTGGGGACACACGGGGTCTAGGTCTGTTTTGGTCTGGAAGCAGAAAGCTGCATCCTCACAGCTCAGTGCCAGAGTCCAGCTCAGACTGTTATGCACAAGGGCAGTTCCAGCTTCCTACTCACTATGAATAATCCACAAACCCATCTGACTGACTACAGACAATGAGGAACTGACAGCAAGTGGATTCTAGAACAGGGCGATTATGACTGTAGTGGTCAAGTGTGATGAGCAAGACAAGGCAAATCTCCCCTTCCACAACACTTTGACAGTGTAAGGTAAAACTGGCTATTTACAGATAGCATCTCCCTGCCTGTGGATAACAGTAACTTCAGACAACTCTTGCAAACTAGGAACTAGTGAACTCCAGCAGTTAATTACAGTAAATATTTACATAACGCCTGGGCCCTTCAAATTTAGAAGGAATAGTCAATGCAAGGACATGCCCTTTAACCATCCCATTTTATTACACAAATCACCAGGGAGCCCAGCACACTAAGATTTGCAAATGAAGTGTTTGATATTGGCTGAGACATTAAACTACTTACCTAGTGCTATAAAATGCATAGGTACAGTACATCATTCTTTTTGCAGAAATTTCAACCCCATTTACTTTAGTTAACTCTTCCTCTGCCCTTAATACTTTGTGTGATACAAAGAACCACAGTACATAACCCTGAATAGACCTGGTGCCACCACTTAGCAGAATCTGACTTAAAATAAAATTGTTTTCCCTTTTGCTGTTACTAAATTTGGCATCACTTATGTAGATTCTATTGATGTGTCTAATCTACTTAGCATCCTCAATGTTCTCCTATTAAGCTGGTTGCTTGGGAATTTGCCTTACATGAAAGATTCTGCTTCTGTGTCCCATCCCCTGCTTTCTCCACACATGCATTGTGTAATTAAACCAGGTTCTGTAAGTGGGGTAATAAGTTATCATCCAAAATTACTTGGCACTCATCAGCATTGTAGCAAGTCCTGTGATAGCAAAAGCTGTGGATGCTGGGACTGAAGGTGCTGCATGGTTTCCAGCCAGAGCACAGTTTTAAAAGGATTATGGTCTAACTTTGGGAATCCAAGTCAGTCACAAACACTCGACTGGCAGGAGTCAGATGTGCCTTGGGTGAGGTGTAATCTATACCAGGAGCGAGATGAGACACCAGCAACTCTCAGGAACCCCCAACTGTGGCCAGTGGCTGGAGTAACTCCAGAAACACCTGTAGACCAAGCGTGATGAGCTGATCATCTTCAGGAGCTCAGGGTGGAAGAGAAAGGAAAGGAATGAAACACAAAAAAATCCCAGAAGGCATTTCCTTTTCACCACTACAAAAAATTGCATTCCCAGCTGCACAAATCAAATATGAGAAAGGGTTGACCATAGTTGCATTAGACATGGTTTTAGGTGGTCCATAAAAGAACTCTTCTTACTGAAATGTTATCCCAGGTAGCATTTACTGCTCCATGACTTCCTTTCTAGAGGATTTTTGTGTTACTCTGGGGAGGAAAATGCTGAAAGGTATCATAAGTCAAGGTACCAAAAGTGTACGGTGTAAAATTAGCTAGGAAGTGAGGATGAAGCAGCCCAAGAAATGGTCAAGTTTAGCCAAGGGACAACTGCTGCAAAATCAGGAACCCTAAGGACTTAATGAATGGGCATTTTGAATGCGTCAGAAACCTTCTGCCAGGCTGGTTGATTTATGTGACTGAGAAGGCTCAGATGAACCCTCCCTCCTGAGCTTGCTCATAACATTATGGGGTAGGCTAAGAGGGTTACTCAACGTTATTACTGCTGTTGCTGTTGTTTATTTATTAATGCATCTGTATCAGAGACCATGGCTGATTCTGGGAGTCTCGCTGTGCTACGTGCACAGGATGCAGAGCAAGACGGAGCAGCCCCTGTCTGAGAGCACTCCGAGTGCTCCCTTTCCCCAGGAACCAGAGCAAGCTCCCAAAGCTGTCCCCAGGGACACAGATCCCCCTTTTCACTGCCATGTTAGCCACTTATTATTTCCCAGCATAAATATGTTTTATGGAGAAATAAAGTCTGCAATTCTGAAAAGGGAGTGCTTTCACACACCGGTGTCTCATCTATAAAGGCCCATGATTTGGCATCTCAGGTTAGAGTATGAAATTACGACACCTGAATTGACTTTAGAGTTTCTGATGCTTCCTTGGATGATTGCTTCTATAACTTATAGAGACAGGGGAGCGTTTGTATTCTACTGAACACATAAATTAATATCCATACATGAAAATGATGTGGAAACAGCGGGACCAGGGCAGGGATGAGTTTTCTATACTGTCTAACACCAAAGGAGGACTTGTCATTGTATTTGGAGTGTTGCAGTGAGAGTCTGAAAGTGTAATGAAGTAAAATAAATGGGGTTTGTATTTGACTTGTTAAAACAACTAAAAAATCTATGGTCTTTTTCATCATCACACAGTTTGGGGGGTAGGTCCTAGTAAAAATAAATAAGTATTTTATTTTTGTTAGTAAATATAAACCAGAACTTCCTATTTTCATATTCTCTGTGTATTTTACACCATAAGCAGGGCAGGTTATTTTGCGGACTAAAGAGCAGGTATTGGAATCTGGTCTTATAATGCATAAGAGACAAGGTTCTACTTCTCAGCTTGCTAAAAGCTTTATTTTAGTCCGTCATGGCAGAGGCAAAATTATTTGGTTTGGCTTCTTCCCTACATTTTCAACAGCAGCAATCTTATATCTACTGAAGAGAAATTAGAGCAAAATAAAAAATAGAATATCCTGTTCCATGCGCAACCCATGGATCTCAAAGCCTGTTAAATTCATGTTAACAAAGCTTTAAGAGTAGAGGGGATGAAAACCCAAGCCCCACTGAAGACAGGAAAGCTCTCAGTGAGGGATAGGAAACGGGAGCTGGATATCACCATGTCCCCTGACATTGCCTTACATTAGAAACAGCAACCAGGATGTTTCTGTTTCTCACACCTCTGACCCAAACGTTTTTAAAAAATTAAAAATAGAATGTTATAGATGCAACATCAAGGAGATGGAGACACAGAGGAAACCTTGGCCTGCTCCCGGCCCTACTCAGTAGCAAAACTGTGACTCTGGATGAGCAGAGGCAGCAGGTAGGACACTCCCACCGGCACAGCTCGCTGCCTGTCAAATGCCGGTGTCATCAGGAGCAAGAGAAGGGCTGCATGACACACACCAGTGACTGGACCAGATGGAGGCTTTGGACTGCTCTGCAACACTTGAGTCCTCCCCAGATCTGATGGCAAATTCATGTGCCAGTTTGTTAGTCTGGAGGGCTCAAAGCGATCCTGGGAGAAACCCGTATCCCACATAAATCGTCTGGAGTTGATGGATGGCAGGAGCCCCAACTATAAAAATCTCAGCCAGAAACATGATAAATAGTTGCATCCTGTTAAAAATAGGCAGCGGAGCAGCAGGCAGATACATTGGCTGAGGAGGAATGCCAGTCAATGACTGAACTGCCAAGGCATTTTGGCGTTCAGCTTCAGAACAGGCTTTCAGGCTATTCTTGCAAGTGAACAACCTCTGTAGTAACCTGGTTTTCAGTACACATTGAATTTCCTCTGGATACCTCAAGAGCTGGCAGAAGCAAGCCCAGAAGAACGTTTTGGTTGACTCTGGATTTTGTATACAGCAGGTACTGCAGCCAGCTTCTCTTGGCCAAAATCAAGTCTTTCCCTATGGACGTCATTTAAATTTGTTTCCTTTACCACCAAATCCTTATTTTGTGTAAAGTACTCAGGGGAAAAAACTGCCTCCCTGCCTCCTCCACCAGTGTTTCTGCGTTTACTGTAACAGTAGCATATTTGCATGGCGCCTGCTGCACTGGAGGCTCAGACTCCCATAGTGCAGGTAATAAACAAATATTACTGTGAGTTTTCTGGAGTAACTCTCTCCCTCATAAGAACTTCTATAAAACAGTCATTAGACTGCAGACAGAACAGCAAACCTTTCAAAATAATTCTCTCAATGCTGAAAACTACAAACTAAGTACATGTGTCTTGTGTGGTTTGCTCTCTATGCAGGAGAACTAAAGAAATGTTGCAAATTTCCTTTGCAGACCCCTAAACTTCCTCCCTATGACACTTAAAACTTTATCTCACTCTGAAATTTTCACTGTAACGTCCCAAATCCTTTCCAAGTCCGCAGTCTCCAGGCTGTTCTAGCTTCAGGTCTCTCCCACACTCCTCAAACACCCAAACCTAGTCATCTTTTCATCTCTGAAGGGCTCTCCTCCTGACCTGTGTGACTCCTGCTATGCCCACATATGACCTCACATCACTTTTCCAGCCTTTCGGCTTGGCAAGAGACAGCACACGCTGTGACCCAAACAAAAATATGTGGATATGGACTGGAGGGCTGTCAGATGCCAGGCAGCATGGGTAGCATCTTCTCTCCAGCTTTTATAGGTGGGAGTACTAATTGGTGTCTCTCTTCCCCAAATACTACCAGTGCCCTGGCCCTCTGCCAAGTTTGATTCCATGTTGACCAGTGGAGCCCAGAAGCTCATAGCTGGGGACTAGCAGACAAACAGTGTGTTTGTGTAACTTTTGTGTCCCTGGGAAACGAGGCTAAAAACAGGAATATGAACTATGTCCTGTTAGCATGTTTACAGATGTCTTTCTTGCTAATGTTTCTGTTGAACAAGCCCCTGAGACTTTGAGCAACTCAATGCTAAACACTGTATAAACAATGGTAAGGCATGGTCTCTACTCCAGTTAAAGAAGGCAAAGTAAAGTATGGAAATCTATACTGTTCCACTATTAAAAATAATGGCTCCTCTAATAAGCAGTGAGGAATAAATTGCACACAAACATGGCACACAAACACAGGTACAGCTTCAGGCTGGGGTCATCCATATCTGATCAGCTGAAAAGAGAGATATGAACTAGTCCTATCTGAACCCAACTTTAGAAACACACATGGCTAGAAAAAGGCATTCACGGTAGCTCAAATATTAAATACAAAGCCCCATATACTCTCAGGAGGAAACGCTAATGAAAGGGGTAAGACCCAAACCTGCATCAACCTCCCAACTTCAGACTGGCAGCAGAAGCTTATCCTCTCTAGAGACTCACCGCTCCACTGCCTTGTCATTAAACATCCATCATATTTTCCTCAATATCCATGGGTTCAGGACACTCACTGATAGAGGGGTCACTTGTCTTAAAACTCCACTTGGCAGAGGCTTGAATCTCTATGGGTGTAGCCTCTCCTCATGCTGCTGTTTCACTTCACTTTTCCTTGAAGCAGAGACTGGCATCTTGCTCAGCTCTAGCTCAGGGAGATGCCACAGAATTAGCAATCATCTTAGCTCTAATAGCAGTCTATACAGTCCTGAGCTTGACAATCAGGCCACTTTACTAGGAGAAGCACTTAGATCTGCCCAAATTAGGCAGGGTGAGGCTTTGAAAACAGGTTTTCCATCTGTTAAGAGATTGCTCTAACCAATGGATGATGGGTGGAACCTCCCCACAAGCTCAGGAAGTAGCTAAGTGGGGCACATGGGCCTCTCAGCTTACCTAACTAGATGCTTGAATGCCTTGGTTTTTTTGCGTCTTATCTTAAAAATTTGGTACGTACATGAACCAAATCAGATCAGAGTTGTTCTTCATCAAGGCTCCTCAGATAGGCAGAACACTCAGCCACCTTTCCTTTTCTTTGCTGCATCAAGGAAGAGTCATGCAATTTAAAACTGTGCTGATCAGAGGATATCAAACAGACTGAGCCCTTCCCACCAAGAGTCCCTTTGCCATCCCAGGAAGTTCTAACATGCAGGATTGGCTCAGTGTCCAGTCCCAGAAAGAGCTCCCATTGGTTACCAACATCAGCAGAGCATGACTTGAGAACTAGGACCCCTCATTTGCAAAATACTTCCATGATGCCATCCAGCAAGTAGCTAGAAGTTAACTGCACACATTGCAGTGAAAATGGACTTGTAGAGGTCCCCCTCACTGTTTAGTATGGTTTCGGTTTGGGGTTTGAGTTTGGAAAGGGAAGAGGGTTTTTGTGGGTGTAGAAGACTTGGTAGCGAAGCATCAGAGGAGCAAGTTAAATAGACAAGAAACAAGGACTTTCATTTTTACATCTCTTGTCTTTAATCCCATCTTTCCTGCAACTGAATTTATGGGGAGGGATGTAGGGTGGGAAATCTACACTTATTTATTTATGGAAGTTAAGATGAAGTCATTATGGCTTGCACAGTATGTTTACTATTATGAAGCTGCAAATGGAGCTACAGAAAGGGCGTTTAGTGGGAAATATTGTCAGCTGGCAGTCTCGGGCACTTGAGTACCCTCCATAACATGCATAACGGAATCAATTTAAACCTAGTGAAAGGGACATTGTCTGATAAAGTAATTCCTCTTTGAACACAAGATGGCAGCCTTAAATAAATGCAACCCCGCACAGCTTTTAATCTTACACATCATTAAATTCCTAATTTACACATTATGTTTTCATGGGCCAACCCATAACTCATTAGTGTTGAACTCATGAGTTGTAAAGACCAACACACTAGACAAATGTGGGTTTCTTTGTCTGCTTTTCTTTGGGTGGCAGTTCTCTTTTAATTTACCACAGAAACAGACTTCAAATTCAACACTAAGAAAGCTTACTGATCTTGTGGGCTTTGTGCACCTTCTACCCCCCAAAAAAAACCCCTCTCTGATTACTGTTCTGTGTCCACAGACTTTATGGACAGAGGATGGAATAGGGAATGGGGAGTACCAGGTATTTTCCCCTTGTTCAAGATACTGGAGTTCCTTGAAAGATGTATCTTTCTGCAGGAGGATTTCTAACAGGCCTTGAAGTCAAAACCAAAACAGACTGCAAACAGCATAGGGTTTGAAGATGGTCTTCCCACTTTTCCACAAAACACACCAAATCACATTTTGCTCTCTTGACTTTCCATTCTCTTGTCCAGGTGTTATCTGAAGAAAGACAAGTCACAAACACCATCTGAGGAGGAGGAGCTCCATAGAGCTCCAGTACCATGACATGAGAAATAACCATACCAGAATGGATGGAAATGGCAAGAGAAGGGCTGCAATCACTTTCTCTGCTTTGGGAATGACTGCAGGTCAAAAAATGTCAAGTGTAGAAAAAGTCTTTGCAGAGACCTGGTGCCTCTGGTTTAGCATTGCATGTAAGGACACAAATGACAATTGGAGCAGGTCAGGCCAAGGGCCATTTCGAGCCAGCTCCTGGTCTCAGATTCCCTATACAGCCAGTGGCAGTGGGAAGCTTGACTCACCATGTGGGATTGAGGAAAGCAGAGCAGCAAGGCAAGGCTTGAGGCTAAGATTGTTCTTCCTGGGCTGGGCTGCAGTTTGTCATGGCCACAGGGCCACCAGTCTGCCAGAACTGCTACTTTGAGAAAGACAAGCTCCAGCAGCCCAGGGCCCCGTGTGCCCTGCTGGAACTGGACTGAGGTTTACAGATGGCTGGAAAGGCTGCTCATGGCAAGGAGGAGTTCAGGATCTTCCCTTTCCACAACAGTTGAGCAAGCTGCTAGAGAAAGTCTGTACTCCTCAGGGGGACGTTTTGCTGTGTTACTGCCCAAGAAAAGCCACAAGCCTTACAGGGGCAGAATATTCACACCTCAAGTGTAAAATGTTCCAGGATCTCCTCCCTATCCTCCACTAAGCCAAGTGGAGGCCATCCACAACACCAGCAGAAGAAATCTGGATGAAAGTCCCCATCTATTCTCTTGTTAGTCATGTTTCCAACATCTCACAGCGATTGCACCACTTGGCACCTTCAACTATTTCAGAGAATGACGGTGCTGACACAAGTCATCTGCTTGGCATCCCCATCTAGGTAACTTCTTCTTCCTATAGGATGGATGTCTTCACCTTCACCCAGTCCCTTTTACTATTTAATTTATTACACAGGCATTCATTTTTCTCCAGTTTTCTTCATCTCTCCTTTCTCTTTCTTTTGGTGGAGGAGAGCATGCAATTATATTTATCCACCTAAAGAGGGAAAGTCAGTATAGAAAGACATAGCAACCAGTCAGAGTATCTTTCTTCTGACACCACTTTCCGAGAGCAACCTTCCAGTGAGCTTGTGGATGGCGAGGGACATGGTGTAGCAGTGGGGGACATTCTTGTGTGGAAGGTAAAGGGACTTAGTCCTTTTCCAGAGACTAAACTACCTGGGGAAGAAGGTGGGCTTGTGATGTGAACTGAACGTCAACATCAGTAGGTTTAACTTCAATTTCTGCAAAAGATTTTCAGTATGACTTAAAATCATACTGGGCTTCTCTATGCCTTGGTTTATTCCTAGAGGAAATGGGTGTAGCACTCAGAGCATTTATATGATGATTCCTCTTCATGCACTCGCGAACACCTTGAGATGTGGAGACCCAAGTTTGCATTCTGTCCTTCCTCCACATCTTCCCCATTAGAGATCAGTCTAGAGGTCTAATGCAACCCCCAGCAACATCTGTGCAGCCTCGTGAGGACATAATTTTATAACAATTCATTGCACAAGCACACCAGGAAAGGATGGATTCTTTTCACAGTTAAAGCACGGCAGGAAGCCCTCGAAGATTTAGGTTCCATTCTCAGCTCTGCCCAATAGTTTGAACAAATCATTCAATCTTTTCAATCTTCTAGCTCCCTCTTATGAGAGGGGAACAGCTCTTGATGGGAATGGCCATGAGGATTGATGCAAGTGACATTAAAGAGGTGAGGGCTGTACTGCTCAAAGCATGACAGCGAGTCCTCTCCTTGCCTTGCCAAGTCTCCTGTATTCCTGCCAGAGATGGGACACACGCACTCCAAAGGTGGCAATTAGAGCACTGCCAAGTATTACAGTGATGCGTGGCACACGGCACGGCCACCCCTCCTTGGCAGGGCGCCTCTCCAAACAGGGCTGAGCCACACAACAGCTCCGGGGCAGGGCAGTGCCCCTACAGGCAGCCCAGCCCTGCCCACGCAGCTCTGGGTGTCTGCAGAGCCAGGGCAGCTGGCAGGCTCCGTGCCCACTGCCGCGCTGTCGCCTCTGCTGCTGTGAGCGCGGCCGCGGGCTCAGTGCCCTCGGGGCTGGATCATGTCCTCCCTGCGCTGCCCTGATGCTCGGCTCGCCTGCACCCTGCCTCTGCCACCCGCTCTCTGCCTGCCCTGCTTCTGCCACGCTGCTGCCTGTTCTGCCACACTGCATGTCCTGCTCAGGCTGCCCACACCCCACCCACACCACCCTGCTCCCCCTGCCCTGACTCCCCAGACGCTCACAGACAGTCCCACACAGACAGTTCTCCACACCCTCAAGCTCTGCACAGCCCCTCTCCCTCTGCCCTCCTTCACAGGCCTCTCTCATTCACAGGGCTCAGACAACCCTTTACAGGAGGAGCAGCCTCTGCAAACCTCTCCAGAATACGGACAAGACATACCCTTCTTCTACACACTGCCAAAGACAGCACTCCACCCCATGCAGAGGGTTCCCTCTCTCTTGGCCTCCTCTGCATACCAGACTTACACCACGCCCTACACAGACAGACCCATTCGCTCCCCAGTATAGCCCAGGCACCTGAAGCACGCACACACCTGTGGATTCAGAACAGCAGAGCTACATATAATCGACCTTGTACAGGCAGGAGACTGAGTGGAAAGACAGCAAGGAGGTGTGATCAGACCATTAGTGGAGAGAGACCTTAAAACCTGGTCACCCAGCATGCTCCCTCTTAGGAAATGTTGTTACCGCATTTGCAACTGCATTTACCTCAGTCACACAACCAACTCCATTACACACAATGTCACAAAGTTTTCATCTGTACTCACCACTTGCCTGTACCCCACTGACACTTATCATCCGGGTTGTTCTCTTACACTGCTATACTGGACAAACCCTACTGCAGAAGCAAATGTTCTGAATCACACATATCTCCCCACCAGTCTGGCTCCCCATGTGCAAATACACAAGCCCTGGCTCCAGGACTGTACTGCATATCTCCCAAGAACTCCCCACATAGCCCCATACCTGTACACTTTACAAAGTGCACATTCTTCTGTGAACACCCCAAATATAACCCCTATACTTCCACAGGAGTGATTTCCCAAGCCCTCTCTGCAACTCAGGCACCACAAGTACATCCACATCTCCACATGGATTTTCATGCTATCCAAGTCAACAGTGCTCTACTGGTAGGGAAAGTTACACTGTGGTTGCCAAATCAAGAAACAGACTCCTTAGATCTTCATTAGAGGTAGATGCAGTTTGCCTGGAATGGAGATTCAGGCTGCTTAGGGCTTTATTCAGCTTATTAATTTGTCCACTTGTATTTAACAAATTATTTTTAAAAATGTAATATTTATTTCTGTTTTTGCAGCATTGTGTCTGATGTTGTATGAACATAGATCATGGGCTAACCCTGCACCAGACAGAATATATCCTGAGTAAGAAGACACAACAACTTGTAAGGACTAGAGATTATGGCATTATGTAGAGTTGTTCTGTTGTCTCCTCCCGCTTTGTCACATGAATTTCCATTCTTCACACTGCAATGGGCTGCTTTATGCCTTCCTGCACTTTGGACAGTAGGGAAAAAAAAACCCCACAAGTTTCTCTCTCTCAAACTGGTGGTATAATCAATTCTGCCTTGATTTTCCCTGGCTTCCATCACCAGTTTCTGGTCACAGTAGTGTCTTTGGTAAGATTTCACCCCCTTTTTACACCCTTTCCATTGTCACAAGTTGGGTCACTTCCTTAGAAGTAACCTGCTGTGCTCAAGGTTGTTTCCTTGACCTGGTTTATTGCCTTCTAAATGTTTTAGTGTTTTGACTATTTCTCAGGTTGAGCACAGAATGTTTGTTGCACTGGTAAGAGGTTAGTACTGCGAAGCCTAGGGAGTGATATATGGATGGTTCATGCTTTCTTTTGGATTTAATTTTTCATCCTCTAGTGCTCTGTGGTGAAAGGAATGTTTGCTGCTTGCCTAGGGAGACACCTGACATTTAGACTTTATCTTCTGTAAAGACTTGGGCCAAAATTCTCTTCTCTGACTTTGGGAATGGCAGAAAAGGGCACACAGTTGAAGTGAAGCAAGGGGACAAAGAGGGATTTGTGCCCTTCTGATCCCAGGTCACAGTAAGGAACTGTGCAGCCCTCTGACAAAATCAATTCCTCCAATATGAAGGGGGTTTTCATCCCCAGGTGCCTTGCAGAAACTCCTCAGTCCCGTAGTACTCCTGGGCCTGGGGGTAGAAGAGAAGAAAAGAAGAGCAACTTGGGCTACAGTGTCCTGCTATAATGTCCTAACCAAGAGAGGGCTCAAATTCTGGGTTTGGAGCTTTCACAGCCCCTGAACACTCAAGTAGAATACAAAGGTTGAAGAAACTAGAAAAAATCTTTCCCTAGAATATTTAGTGCTTAAGCTCAAAGCACTGAAATGCTCAGGGGTCTCCTTTCCTTTTTCTCCCTCTTGCTGATTTTTTTTTTTTGTAATGAGTCCTAATTTTGCGTTGTCCTAACCTGATTTGACTGCCCCTGCCTCTGGCTCTATCTCATGTCCTGAGACAGTAATGTTGATTTAACAGAGACAAATCTGACAAGAGCAGAAAGAATAGTGTAAGGACACCTTTCTGGAGACAACTTTCCAGTGTAAAATAGATAGGTGTGTGAATCTTCCCATCTCCAGGGCATCAGGAGCAATGAGTGTTCTCTCCAGAGCATTCACTCTACAAGAGGTAAGCACACTGGCTTCCAGAAACTCTCCCCTTGGGTGCTTACATCTGGTTTGCTAGTTGGTGTAGATAACACCCACAGATGCTATGCTGGTGTTCCCATAGCTCTTCACTCCTGACTTTCCCTACCCCAACCAGTCGCAGCAGCAGAGGACAGTTCTGAAGGGGAGGGCTATTCTGTGGGAATGCGAATGGCTGATCATGGGTCAAAGATGCCAGGAGAGGTTTCTTCTGTGAATGAAAGCTTGACAATTCATGTTCTCCATTCCTAACCCATGAGCATCAGTTTAGTTTGTACTGTCTGGACCCACACCTGCCTCTCCCAGTCATTCTGAGCTGCAATGAGAGATGGTCTCTTAATAGCTAAAAAGCCCCCTTGGCACAATTGATAAAAGAGGTATGAACTTTCTCTAAATGGCACTGGTTTATGGTTGCTGGAAGAAATGCTACTTAGCTTGTTTCTCAGTTTTGGGTAAGGACTTTTTGTCTTCCTTGATGTGCTCAGTGTGAGAAAGGATGAGTAGGGTTGCATTTCGTGGTTGCCACTGCTGGCCTTCCTCTGAATAAGTAGTGACTGCTTGTAGAAGTATAGGTGAACATCTTCTGAATAATTCTTTTATTTCATCAAGTGTCATGGGCTGTAAGAGATAGACCTGCATCTTTTACTCCTATGGAAGAAGGACACCGTTATGTTCTGTCCGGTCTGGTTTTTTTAAATCAGAAATTTCACTGGCAGATTGTGTCTGTCGGGTGGATTCTCCATAGTACAAAAAGGCTGGAGAGCTTTCCTTGTCATGCTTTGAAAGGAGGCCTGAATGTCCTTGGTCTGATAGAATTTAGAGTGTGTTTAATTTCCATGTCGCTGAAATAAAATAGTATTTGTTTTAGAGATTTTGTGAAATACTGTTGTTGTTTTCTGGGCTGACCTTTAGAGGCTCTGTATTGCCGTGGCAGTATGTTGCTATGGGGATCACCTCACATGGGTGAGAGCACGAACTAGTACATAAAGATATAGTGGGTGCTTTATGCTGCACCTATTCAATGGTGCTGTACAATTGGAAATTGCTCCCAGAAATCTGGTAGGCTGACTCACAAACACAGAGGGAGAGTGAGCTTCAACTTACATCCTTTTTTTTCCCTGTATTTTCCTATATTGTTTGGTGAGGGTAACTTTTTTTTTAGTTATTTATTTTCAATGGTGCAATACATTTTGTTTTCTATTAGCAAATATAACTTGCAGCAAATTGAGGATCAGTCTTGGAGAGGTCAGGTTAAGCCAAGGGTTTAAGCTATACATATTTATGATGTAATTAAGTACTTCCATCTTTTTTCCTTTTTTTTTGTCTTGTTTTTTATATTTTTATATCACCTATAAGGTAAAAGTGTGTCAGTGGTTAATTCCTCCTGGAGAAATCCAATACAAATTCAGAAATACTTTGTTGTTGGACAGATGGCTGAAAGGAAATGATTAATCTACTAACCTTGGATTTAGGAGATATGGATTTGAGTCTCTGCTTGCTGCAGATTTTCCATGTGACACTGATGCGTAAATATCTTCGAATATGGTCACTATCCCCTGTGCTTGAGTTCACAGACTGCAAAATAGCATCACCTTGTCTCCCAGGGCAAGGTGAGAAGAATGAAGGCACACAGCCTCAGCTGGGTAATCCTGGCTTCTTTACAAGGGAGTCTGCTGGCCCACAGACACACAATAGGCAGAAGATGACTGGGACAGTACCTGAAGTGAGTGAGGAAGAGAAGGGGATGGCAAAATATTTTGTTACAGTTCTGGGGTGGTGTAGACATGTGCTACAAACTGAGGCTGTTGGATGCTGTGGGCATGGGTACCATACAAGTGCCTGGCAAAGGCAAGGCTATTTTCAGGAATCTAGACCATAATTTGCAACTGCTCATGCTGACACAGATTTTTCTATAGTCTCATGTCTCAAGCACACTTCTGTTCTGCATGGACATAATTAGTGTCACTGACCGTCTCCTGAGGGAGTGTCTGAACTGGAACTCAGCCATCCTGAAGACACAATAAGAAAATTATCCAAGGAAACAGGGACATCCTCCTAGTCATCCTACCTGGTCTCTTTCTCCATCATCCTCATCTCCTTATCCTTTATACAGACCCAAGTATTTATTAGTTCCTCAACTATTATGAAGGATAGACCTGTTATTTGCCACCCTAAATGCAACACAAAGCACACCATAGGTTCACTACAAGCACCAAATCCTGTCTTCCAAAACCACCATACAAGTCAAATGCACAAGTCCCGTAGAAGGAGTCTTTGCATGTGGAATGTACTTGTTAAATAGGCGTGATGGCTCCTTTAGTGATTAATCTAGGAGGAAGAACAGTTTGTGTTTGTTGTTAAAAACTCTGTCTTCAGAACATCCTAAAAAGTGGAGATGAGGGCACACAATACCCAGTGTTCCACACAACTCCTCACACATCTTCCACAAAAGCACTCTCTCCCCTCCCCCTTCCAAAACAGGTCCTCTCTATGCCTTTTTGATGAAAAATCCATCATCAAAAGTATTTGTTTGTTTTAAGTGAATCCAGAAACCCAGTCTTCGAACTGCTGTCTTTTGCAATTTCCTGAGCCAACCCCACTTCTCTACACAATTCATCATTGCTTGCTTTGTGCTCTGCCTGCTCTACCCCCAAGAAACATTCAAAGGCCTTAAAAGTACACAGGCCTGCACACGGCTGTCTCTACACATCCTGAGGCTGTTTAGGCTGAATTCTCCAGGATTTGGAGCTTGGGGGAGGAATGCATCAGGCAGACATGTCATGGGCAGCAGCCAGAAGAGGTATTGCCAGAGTTAAGTGTAAAAGTTGTTGTGTTGGAGAGAAAAATCACAAACATTCCCCAGTAACTGGCATCATGGTCCATCTCCAAGAAGGGTTTCACATCTGGGAAGAAACCGCCTGCAGGTAATTGGGTTTGCTAGAGTTGCCTCTCTAATTAATAAATGATTTGACTTGGAGATTGGAAATAATAGTTGAAATGATGGCATAAGCACAGGGGCACTGGGGCTGCTGCTGCTGTACTGTTAAGAAAGGACTTTCCTGCACAATCTAATGACACTGTATGGCAGTTTGAGGAATGTGAAGTTGTTTGCCCAGGAGACCAACAATGTGATAATATTGGCATATAACCTTCTAGTATTTGAGTAATTAGTTGCTTAGCTACTTTGGATAGGTCATTATTTTGCAAACTGGAAACATTTGCAAGTGGTGATATTTTCCTCAGTATGGTGAAAGAGCTAAACCTATTCTGGCAGTGTACAACTCCTAGAAATATATATGCATAAATTGTTTCTAATGAGACCATCTGCCTTTTACAGCCCCTTTGGAACTAAATAGTACCCAAAGACCACTCTGTCTTTTAGATATCTGTGGTCAGAAAGGCTGCTCCTGGCAATAACAGTATGTAGTTTTTTGCGGAGAGAGAAGCTTTTCGATTCCTACATTTTAAGACATGTTTGTGTGTGCATGTGTGTGCCTGTGTGCATGATACTGCTTCTATTTGTAAAAGTTATTAGAAATCACTGTCCCAAATCTCTTAAGAGATAGCATCTGGTAACTCATCTGTTAAATTAGTATTTTCAAGGAGAACAGAAAGTTCAATCTTTCGCATACAGGGCTGGGTGCAGCTTGACAAAGATTCTTCACCATGTCAGTATCTTCCTGTATTTGCAAATGAATGGCACTATTTTGAAAGAACACCCTCATTCTAAAATCACAGCTGAGTTGCTCAGATTGAACACCTCACTTTGAGGAGCTCGAATATTGACACTGGTGTAAGAACTGTGTGACTTGCAGGGTGCTGTGCACACACAGCTCCTGCTGAGCAAAACACATTGAGGACGCAGAGGTCCTCAACATCCCTCGGTCTTCAAGCAGCTGTTGTCCTGGTGCTCCCATCAGGCCTAGGGAACAAGTTTCTTCTCTTACTTTTATTTATAACCTCACACCAACTACTACAAAAATAATATGATAACCTGTAATTCAGCACTTGCTTCCTCCTTGCCTTCACAGGGCTAGACCAGAGCGAAAATAGTGGAGTCAGATGCTTCTCTTCACCTCAAGTTTTCAGTCAAATCCCCTTTCAAATCCTTCTGTAGCAACACAGAGCTTTAAAAAGCCTCCACTGACTTATTGTTTGTTTGTTGTTTTACTCTTCCACCACGTGGATGTATTGGCATTAGTCCGGTCTTTGTAAAGCCATGCTCTGTGTGGTTTCTCTTTAAATACTCCCTGCAGTTTCTGTCTGAGGAGACTTCAAGCATGTGCTGGAGGGACAGTCTGTCTCGGAGGGACGATCTGCACGGGCCAGGCCTTGTGCTCAGGGTCACGTCCCTTGGCAGCTCAGGAGGCCAGATGGAGTCCTGGCCTCTGGCTCCCAGCTGACTGCGTCAGGGCACACTGGGTGTACTGGGCACACTGGTGAGCGAGCAGAGATCACTTAGTGAAACACCTGATGAAGGACAAGGAGTCTTGGGCTCGCAAGCAGGGAGAGGAGGAGGCCAGGCACACAGGCAGTGGAGCAGGGACACCCGGGGACTGACTTGAGGCAGCTCCATAAACCTCTCCTCCCTAAGGAATCTCTCAGCGTCCAGCTCCAGGCCCTCTAGATCCCCCAGAAAACCCAGTGTAGGCACAGCCTTTAACCTCTTTCTGGATTAACTCCACTAAAAGCCGTGGGTACCCCTGGGACAGCGCATAGGAGGGTTTTTCTGGGTGTACCTGGTAGGTGACCAGCCCTGAGGCAGTCAGATGTTTCCATGATACTCTGTCTCGAATTAAATATTCTCTGCCAGGTCACGTTAATTAACATTCCATCTGTCATAACACAGCAGGGTAGTGAGCTGAGGTGGGGGGGCAGGATAAACACTTTCCTATTCACTACCTGCTGTTAATTAGAAGAGAAATTAAATAATAAAAAATAATAAAAAAAAAAGGCTACACCTTTTTAAGGGTTGGTGAATCAGTGCTTTGTGGTAACTCAGCTGCTTTGGTTAAATCCAAGGTCTCAACTATAGCCAGGATTAATCCAGAACTTTAGTTAATGAGTTTAGTGCATATTCTCATCTTAATTACAGCCTGACAGTAGCCATGCTACGTACAGCTCAGGACAAATGCACATTCAGGAGGCTCAGGGTTGGAGGTTTTTTCAGTCATCATTTCAGACGTCTCCCTTTGAAATCTCACTTGCCCTATTTCCTCTCAGAGGAAAGTTTTGCTGGGAAGTTTTATCAAATTCCTTTGGTGATTTTAGAGCTGTAGTGCTTTGAAATGTACCTGAACTTTCCTTTAGAGAACTTTTTCTTTTTTTCCCTTTCTTCCTTCTCATCTCAAACACATTCCACAATTGCTTGGCCTTGTTGTGTACCTGTCTGAGGTAGGCTCACTGGCATAATAAGAATATCGACAAGTTGGTGCCTTGTCCTATTTTTTTTAGTGCAGAAAAATCCCATTTTCTCTTCTCACATCAAGTGTGCAGTAGTCACCACAGGGTTTGTTATTTTAACTTACTTTACAGATAAGTATTTGTACACACCATTGCAAGGAATAATATAACACATGAGAGTTCTTATAAGGTAGACGGCTCTGCACCAAGCGTGTCCACCACAGCCAGTTGTGAGCGAGCATTGGTGTGATCCTGCCTCATGCAGGTACACTCACATCAAGCTAACCAGTCTCAGTTAGCTTGACAGCAGCTGAAGCTTTGCTCTTTGTCAGGGCTGGTTTTGTAGCTTTGCTGCTACATCTGCATCCACAGTAGAAGCACTTTGCCAGTACAGAACCATGGTATTCCCCCACCTACAAAGCACCCTGATGCAGGCACCGTGTGACTTAGCTCTAGAGAATAGCTCTGACAAAGAGCTTGGTCCCTGATAGTTTTTGTTCCTGAGATAATGGGATTTCCAAGATATGGGGCTTGGGGAGAGAGTTTACTTGTCTTTCGAATACAATGGCTGGACTTGGTTTTGGTATTGTTTCCAGTGAAACACACTTTAAAGCAGAACTTTGTTTTTATCTCAGCGAGTTTGTTTGTTTGCAAATACAGAGCGTCTATCAGCAGGCCAGGTCTTCTGCAAATAAGTGTCTTAGTGTGGTTAAAGGCCGTCCATACATAAAAGTTACCATCTGGCTTGTAAACCACAGCTCAGGGATCAGAGGGGGACTTCCCTTGCAGCTTTTGTCAGAGTTCCAAGACGCTTTCCTTTGGCCTAGGTCACAGCTCTGAGCTGTAGTAACATCGTTACACATTTCTGTGCACTCCAACAGGAATGAGCAAAAGTTCACGTCTTAGTCAACAAATGAAAGCAGCCCTTACAGTAAATCAACACAAGCAAATGACTTCTGTTGCATTGAGAATGGTGTGGCAAACGTCACTGTGACAGACATAAATTAAATGTTATGTGCATGGAAGGATGTTCAACCACAGACAGGAAAAATAAAAGTTCAAAAGAAAATGCATGATGTAGGCAGAGCAGGGCCCACAGAAGTGGATGGCCAGAGATGGAGAGCAGGTTAAGAGCAGGGATGGATCTGTGGGAAGTCCAAGAGCGTGCTGGGATTTGTCCCTTTCATTGTAATTGTAATTTGCTTCTGTGACAGATCCCCTGGAGAAACAGGGGAAGTGACAAGACAAATGCCTACATTTATTTCCATAGGTCTGGGTACTAACAAGTGGAATCCAAAATGGTAGGGTAGTTGCTGTCTTGTGGTATTTCACATAGGTAGGGGCACCAGTAGGAATTTTTACTCCTTGCCATCTCCAACATAAGGTGGACTCACCAGAAAATACTTACAAGACTACAACTAATATCAGAGCTTGACAAAGTGGTTACAGTTCAGAAAACATGTCTCTGTGCTGCCGAGTACCTTGTGCACTATCAACCTGAGAGTTTGGGAGGGAGAGATGTACACGAATGCCCTTGACTAAGGCTGGTTCTGAACACACACCGCTGGCCCACCACTTCACCTGCAAGAAAGCACTGTGTGTGTCCTTGGCTGGTGAGTCTCACACCAAGGAACTGAACACTGACAGGTGAATTCTGGTCACTGGACAGGGCAAGATCAAGATCCTAAACCACTGAACTGTCTTCAACACCTCTTCTAGCAAGACCCCCATTTCAGGCAGCAAAAGAAGCAAAATGTTTTTACACAGAGTGCACATACAGAGCTCAGCTCTGCTTGTCAGCTGATTGTGGCTTTCTTAAACAATGCAATCACAGTCCCCCTAACAGCATTAATGGGAAAATGTTCTTGCAATAGAGTTGCTGAAGGTTAACTCCTGACTTGTAAACTTCCATCTTCTACCCAGCCGTACGTAAGGTGTGCTAGGGTTGGGGGTCTGTGTGTGCTGTGTGTATCTGTACACAGGAACAGGGTTTTCCTTTAGCTTTTCTGCCTCAAGTACCCCTCTGCGGACACAAAGAACATAATTGGAAGCTGAAGTCATGAGGGGAAGTGTCTTCACCCCCACCTGTCAGTGCAGACAATGCTCACAGATTTCTAGAAATAGCAAGACCTCCAATAAGCCCGGTGTTAAAATATTGTATTTTGTGTTACAATGTTACAAAATGCTACAATAGTGTTAAAAGGTTACCACCAGGATTGACTGGAACCTCTCTGTGTTCCCTTCCTGTCTTTTCTTCCTAATCTTCAGTTTCAACTCTATCTCTTTAGTGCTGCTCCAGCCCTTTCTGATTTTATTTCATCCTCTTTGCACGAAGATGCTTTTCTTTTAGGATTTGTCCCTGTTCCCTAAACTATTTTTATCAGTTCCACCTCAGTCTCTTTCCCCTCTGATTCACTGCTGGGAATCCTCCCTTGGATCATTCCTCCTTCCCTCATCCCCACAGCATCACTCCTCCTCTGCTAGAGGTCAGAGCAGGAATCGCTTCTTGATTCTTGGCTATAAAAATATAAAAAGAGTTATATCTTGGAAATCTGGTGTCTGAGGGTGGATCAGCGATTGCTCCTTCCAAAAGGGGAACAAACAGGCTTTTGTGCCTTTTGCAGGGGTTATCCAAAGTGCCCATCACTTTGCGATGTGAGGTTGTACCCTGAAGGGAGATATGTCCTTAATGGTTCTGCTTGGTCCCTCTGCATTGCCCTGTGGATGCTCAGCATCTGTCAGAAGGGACTGGGCACTGAGTGGGAGCTTTTGGCCCGTACATGGTCAGAAACAGGCTAGCAGCTTCTTCCTAGAGATGACCACCTTCAAAGGCAAAACTCCGTTTCTTACTGCTGCCTTCCACCATTGCTCCTGAAGAGAGTTGTTCTCCTTGTCCTGTTAATAAATTTTTAAAGGCAATAAATCTTCTCTTCTTTTATAATTCATTTTCATCTGACCAGATTCCAGGTGGGCATTTAGGCTCCCACTTTCTCCTAGGACTTTGTGGATGGCAAGGAGCCTGTAAACCACATCGTTTGAAAACAGGAGTGCTCACAGACCGGCTCTCAGCCCCCCTGGCTGCCTAGGAACTGCTCCTTTGGCTCTCTCTGGCTGCCTGTCAGCAGAGGCGCTCAGTGAAGCTGTGTCTTTAAGAGCTGCATGCCCTCCCAATGCCATGCCTTTGGGGTTGTGCTCTCCCTCCCTCAAACCTTAGATTCCCTCTCTGCAGGATGTCAGCTGTCCTCCTTGTCCCCTCCCTTCAGTGGGATGGCTTCCTCTGCTCTTGCTGTGATAAGAGTTTGTTTTCTTCTCCAACATACCCTGGGCTAATACCCCTCTCTGCGTTTTTCTGCTTTGATACCTGCATTTATGTTCTGATTTCTTTCTCTCTCCTGGGGCCATACTGCTTTTCTTTTCTCACCCAAAGCAGCTCTGCTGTAAAGACAGGTATAACTAATAACACTGGGCTTCGTCAATGAAGCAGAGTTCAATTTACCCTTTGCAGAGATTGTACAGGCAAGAAACATCAGGCTAAGATTTATGTGGAACTGTTTGTCTAAATGGGTTTCCTACTTCCGTACTTCCATGGAGCGAGGAAGCTGCCAACATCTGCTCTGTGCCTGATAGCACTTCCGATTCCACCAGTGGAAAATTTCCCAAGAGGCAGGAGCAGGTAGTTTCCCAGGCTGGTGGGGTTTTTGCATCAGGGGCTCTGTTTCTTTTCCACCAGGGAGATGGATAGGTGCAGGGTGAAGGAAGGTTTGCTCTGCAACTCCTGGCACAGTCTACATGAGCAGTGGAAATCCTTTTCTCCAGGCAGCTCATATATCACTTGGCCTGTGAAGGAAAGGGGAGACACACAGCTTGAAGTCAGCCCTCTCAAACACTGGGCACGAGGGTAGAGGGGCTCTTGCTTTGCTCAGACACCATGCACTTCACTACTCCCCGTCCTCTCCAGAGAGAAAAACCACTGTTGTTTCTGTTGCTGATTTTGTGCAGGGCTCTGAGATCTGATGCTTCTCTTGCCCAGACTGTGGCAGTCCTGTCTCCTGTGGGACAGCATGCGGCTACTAGAGAACAAGCAGCATGTCCAGAGTAAGCTGTATGCTATGGGGTACTCCCTGGGTTTGGTGCTGAAGGAAGACTCCAGTGAGCCACAGACCCACAGAAACTCTTTTACACCCAGGTTTCAACCAGAGAAATTTGGTTTTCTGCCTGAAAGTTGTGTGGTTTACGGTTTTTGGAATGTATTCTAATCTCTTATATGTTGCATGTGGTCCCCTGCACTGCTGTGCAAGCATCCCAGGATTTTACTGTGCAGATACGCCTGCCTTCAGATGGAAGGGGATGTTGAAACTAATGAAAAATAGGCTGACTTTATACTAGCCCTGTAACAAAATAAATTGAGGGGAATGTGTTAACTTTTGTTTTATTTAACTTTGCCAACTTTCAAGTCAGCTCTCAAGCACCCAGAAGGTTTTAGAAAATGTTTAATCTAACTCAGACAATTTCCTGAACTCCCTAACTGGACCACCCCATTTTCTGAAACACTGCCAAAAGGCCTTAGTTACTCACAGGCTCCGGCGTGCTGCTCTTTCACAACTTCTTGCTGTCCTCTCACCCCGCTCTCGAGCCGTTGCGTGTGCCTTAATATAGCCCAGAAAGAGGAACCTCCCAGACCTCGCTGCCAGTGCCTGATGAAGCAAGTGCTGCAGATAGCGGCGATGTGCCTGGTGAACGACTATCCCAGTGTGCTGAAAGGCTGTGCACCCTGTGAGCATCAACACTCAGCCTGCCTGTGTTAGCCTGCCTGCTCCTGGTGTGCCTTGCCCACCCTCCCAGCTCCCCCTGCCTGTGGTATGAGCCTCTGAGCTCAGGGCCTGTCCCTAGGCAGCCCAAGGATACTCTCTTTGTGGGCGTACAGGACGTTGGTGAAGTCTTTCTTCACCTTGGCTCGTGTGCCGGGTGTGCTGTCCTGATGCCTCTGATGCCCCAAACAGCAGCCACTGCCTGTGCTTGCCAAAAACAAACAGGGGCTATTTCTCAGGAACACAGGACAGAGATGATGGTGAGCATCACCTCTCTTCTCTCACCTCCCTCATCACCACACACTGAGTCTATACAGCTGTATAAGTAAGGGCACATACAGCACACAAGGATGCTGTGCTGATGCCAGAGCCTTCAAAGACGCAGTTTTCAGGCCTCAAAAATTATTTATTTCTGCAGCAGAGTCAGAGCACAGCACAGTTTTAACAGAGCTGCAGCAAACCAGGGTTTTAGTCACTCTCTCACTGAGAGATGCTTGCTGTTTGGGGACTTATCATCATGTGATAAAAGTTGCCTCCTGAAACTTAGTTTCCTGCTCTTCTTCTGTGCTTTCCTCTGTTGTCCACCCACACTGCTGGCTCCAAATAAGGACAGTGAGCTCCCTAGAGCTCTCCACCACCTACTCATCACCCTGCTGTCCTTCCTCCTCTGCCTACTTACCCTGTCCCCTCCTGGTCACAGAGGAAGAAGGATGATATGACAAACTGGCTCAGCTTTTCCAGGGATTTCTGGAGCAATTTGTTCTCTCTCCCTGGACCTGGAGCTGGACCTGATTGGTTCATCTTTAGGATTTTTACTGGAAGAGATGTTTTTCATCCACAAACCCAAATGAAATAAAAAGCTGGGGGGAAGAGGATAAAGAGAGCAGTAAGAAAAGTGATGAATTAAGCTGCTAGGGTCTGTAGCTTCTCACTGGCTGAAACTGTCACAGAACTCATCGTAAACCATCTGAAGGGCCGGGGTCAGAGTTACCCTGGCAGCACAGACCTGCCATGGGATGCACAGTCCCAGCATGTGCAGGAAGCGGGTGGTGTTCCCAGCTCCCCAGGCAGGGCTGGGGGAAGTGATGAAACCTCCGGAGTGCAGATCTTTCCTCCCCTCTCCCACGGGAAGCAGCTTTGCTGCAGCGGGGACGCTGCTGGTAGGGAACAGCAATTTTGTCAAGGCAAAAATATTGCCAAGGCCAAGGGCTTTCCTGGAGCCAGAGCCATCTGAGACTGGCAGGGCTGGGTTTCACATACTCAAGAGGGATGGCTTTCCTTGGGTCTGGTAGGTGACACGCAGCTCTTAGGAGGTTAAACCTCCTGCTTCTACTCACTGGAAGTCTCTGCTCTGATCATGATGCCATGCAGGGTCTTCCACAGCTTCAGAGTCAAGGAGTTATTGCTCAGATATAATTTCCCTATCCTTCACAGAATTATTGCAGCAGGGAGAGGATTAACAGGTATGCAAATCACAGTGGAGGTGGGGGGAGAGCTAAGCTAAAAAATTAATAAATGCCAAGGTGGTACTGCTGTTCAAGCTCTCCAGTGCCTTTTTAGGAAAACTAAAGTGTTTGCAGGGTGGCTGCAAGCCTGATGGGAAGTGGGGAGCCAACCTTCCCCCTCCTGGCTCCTACTCTGGGTCGGGTAATAGGATCTCCTGCACAGCTGGGGTTAGGACCAAGCAGCCAGCACCCCGTGCACACACACACACACACACACACACACACACACACACTGTGCAGAACTTTGGTGTGTACCCCTCAGATGCTCAGGGCTGCTGCATACGGAGGAGGGGAGGTGGCAAAAGATGGCAGAAGCACAGTAAAAGCTCCCTGTTAAGCCAAGTGAGAGAGGGAAGGGACTCACCAGAGCGTCTGTCTCTGCTGGGACCAACTGTGGTCCCTGACACACTGGGCTGCGTTGAGACCTCATGTCATCCCGCAGCCACACTGCACTCCTGCTCCTGCCGTCTGGCTGTCATCTGTCGGTGGCCAGCGCCAGGCAGCAGCCCGGGGTAACCAGGCAGCTGAGTCCCTCCTTCACCCTGAGTACCCCACCAGCCGCCCTGTCCCAGCTCCCTGCCCGGGTCTGATTTAAACGGGAGGCAGCACATCTGCACCCCCACCTCACCTACCCCAAGGGAGTTATGCACTGTGAGGGGAGTGGCTACCGGCAAGCCAGAGTGATTTGAATAAGTCCCTTAGAGCCCGATCTCAATCTCTAAATAAGTCTGCTTTAAATTACACTGATTTATGATTCATGTCTTTTTATTTGATCAGTCAGCGGTGCTGCAAAACCTTCAGGCGCTTAAGGTGTTTCTAATCTCCCCATCCTGCTGGATGGAGGCACTGCTTGCAAAAGGCTTGTTTTTAACCCCTGAGTCCACCAGCCACTCAGACAGGACCGGACGGAAGCCCGTCTCCTTTCCTCTGACCGAGGCTGTCTCTTTTCCTGGCTCTTGCACATCATGGTGTCCCAGTGTGATCACAGCATAGATTATCCAGCATCTCTGGGGTCTCCCGCTGTCACGCCAGGACACTTAACGAGAAACCGAGGTGAGGATAGTTTGGACACTGGTTGTGACAGTACACACCGCTGGGAGTTTACATTTTAATGTTTGTACCAGGAAATCGGCTCTCTCAGTGTCACGGGGTTAGACAAATACCTGAAAAAGAAATAAACCTGTCAAATACATTTACTTTACAAAAAGACCAAGCCCTGCAGAAGTCTCTGTTGTGTATTTTAAAAAATGCCCCACGCCTTCACAAACATTCTGCCTGGGATACTGCATTCCTCCGTGCTGGAGAGCCACCAGCAGCAGAAGAGGGACCTTCCTTGGGGTTGTTTTGCTGTGATTAGGCACCAGCTGCCGAGCAGACCCACTGTGCTCCTCCTCCTCCACATCCTCATCCTCATTCTCCTCCTCCAGCACTGGCTGGGTGAAGGATGGGGCTGACTCACCTTGTTCTGCCTCTAAAGCAAAGCCCAGGGCCCGACAGCACTGAGAGTTACTACAGGTGAAGTTTAAGCAAACACTGAGCAGGAAAGACTGTAACATAGTAAGAAACTTGTGGGACGTTTGAAGCCCCGGAAAGTCAAACGTGGGCTGAGCGTGAGGCTGCACTTTTTAAAGTGATCTGCAGCTATAGAAATAAGCCTGGGAAGGGGCTTTCTGGGTTTCTCCAACCTGCACAGCTCATGCCATATCTCCTGCTGTGCTCACAAGATAGCCCCAGCCTGAGTGCTTGGGCGGCAGTGGTTTCTTTCCCTCCTGACAGCAGTTGTTTACTATTAAATAACCTTGAAGACTAAGACGCTACTCTGTGTCCGCAGAGCCGAGCGCTGCTCTGAGCCTCTGGTTTCTCCGGAATAACACACCCTCCCTTCTCTAATGTTTCCCAACAGACAGAGCTGCTGCTTCCCGCTACTCGGGGCCTTGATTCCCAGACTTACAAAACACCTTTTTGCCGCAGCATATTTGCATCTCTTTGTTGACTTTGCTAATCAAGCTCACTCCTGAGCTTTTGAAAACGGTAGTACTCAAAGGCACTCTGGCTCTTCGGGCATGGCAGCCATTTCAGCAGAGGTAACCCCTTGGGGACCAGGCACTCTTTTGTCACTAACCTATTAAGGGCTGTGTTGGGAGCACCAGCTGGTGGATGGGCAGAGCATCCAGGTTCCGGAGGCACAGGCTCACCCATCTTTCTGAGCCCAGGTAGTGCCACACTGCCACCAAAAGGGGCAACACTTCCTTGACTGTCCCTGACCCCTTGCCCTGCTCCCAGGCCCAGGCAGCACTCTCTCCTCCCCTTGCAGGGGGCTGGGGTGATCTCCCACTCTGTACCCCCTAACCCTGAGGATCTTCTGGCTCTGGCTTCTTCTAGTTCAATGAGAGCAACTAGCCCATGTGGGGACATTCCCAGAGGAGTCCACCCCACCCAGCATCAGTAATTCCTGAGACAGGAATTGTGTAGCTGTTGCAATCACTGCCCTATTCTGAGCTGGCCCTGCAGGGAGGTGTCCCAAATCCCCAGGTGCTCACAGTAGCCAGTGGGTAGCATAGGTAGGGTCCCTGGGCTGGGGAAGCCAAGGGACAAAGCTACCCTCGTGACATGGGGCTAGGAGACAGAAGGATGAACTCCACTCTGCACCCAGCTCCATCCCTTGCATAACTCTGCCCGTGGGTTGGCCCAATGCAGAAAGGAAAATTATTTTTGTGTAGACTGGCATGTCACAAAGATACTTGTATTTACCCTAAGATGTCATGGAGTGGGGAGATCAGATACCTAGCTTCAAACTATTTGTTTTGGTTCCCTCGGTGCTTTGTGCCACCAGTTCCAGCACCTCAGCAAGGGAGCCTGAGACCGGCCCCACTGAGTGGTCAGACACCAAATGCCCATTAGATTCCTGTGGTGGTGGAGGAACTTCTCCTAAACAAGCACCCGCAGACCACTGACACAACACGTGGCAGTGGCAGCCCAGGTCTCCCCACTCCCAGTGCTGGGCTCTGTGATTAACAGCAGTGGTTTGAGAGCAGCCAGGCCAGGCTGTCAGAGAAGAGTCCCTTCGGCACATGTTGGCTCCAGCGCTGAATTTGCATACTGTATTTGCCAAGGGTTATTAGTGTTGATCAGCTGTTAAATAATCTGCCCTTTTCATTTCAGGAGGCCTGTCAGGACTTGTCTTCACATAGGCTCTACTTAAACAGGAGGTTTATGGCATATTGGAAAAGGGGTTTCATTAGGTAGCCTTTTCCTTGAAATTTCGACAGCTACAAATACTAAACACTGTCTCTGACATCATGAGTGTCTGCCACATGTGTTGCCTAACCCTCTACATCCTCAGTGTGTGGAAAAGGCTGCAGCCACAGAGCAGTGGAAATCAGGCTGCAATCCCACTGGCACCTTTCATTGTGCCAAGAAAAGACCTGAGCAAGGAGAAGAAGATAAAGACAGATCCCACATCAGAAAATGAAATTATCCCCTGATGGAGAAGGGTACTATGAGGTTGCTGTTTAGAAGTTTTAAAAACAGCCTCACCCTACTCTGCATTTGTAGGGACACAGTCTTTGGGGTGACTTATGGTTGCATTTCTCCACCCTTGGTTTTAGCTGTGTCTCCTCAGGGCCATATAACCTTTGCAATTAAACAGGAGCTCCAGAGCCTGTGGAGTCTGGAAGCACGGGCCAGTGGTTCAAAGGGGGTGGCTTGTGACTCACAAGGAAACAGCAGGATGGGGTAAGAACCACATTTGGCCTTGCGGTCAGGCAACACCGTCAAAGGCCTCTGGAAAGTCAAGTTCAGGAAAAAACCTAACTTGAGGACTGAGGGGAACTGCAATAACCAGCTGGTTCCAACACCTGTAATTATGCCCAGTACCCTACAAATTGTTAGAAGATCTATATAGAAAATGTGGTAGTAGGGATCTGAAGAGGGGTTTGCTATGAATGCTGGCTGGTCTTGAACAGCCCAATAGAAAAAAGTTGTGCTGCTTCGCAGCCAAAGGACCTTCACTGTTACCAGCAAGTGAACTAAAACTCCTGCCTGCTGGATGGCCTCACATCTCCCATTCCTCCCACCTGCAGATTTTGAGGGGCTGTTGAACTCCAAGGGCTTTTCCACCATGGTTTCTTCAGCACAGGGGGAAGGAACCCACTGTGACAGGGGAGCATGCTGCTTACTGCCCACCCGTCATGCTGAGGGCCAGGGCGCTGCCCTCCTCCTTCCCAGCCACAGTTGGTGTCCAGGCAGTACCTGTGGGAAGTGCCTGCTGGCAGAGAAGATGGGGAATGGGGGTGTCCCTGTGGAGGTGAGATGGTCGTGTTTTCTTCAGCCATGCTGAGTAAGATGAGAAGGTGGCAGCAGGTATCACACCAAGTTCAGTCTTCGCTTTCTCTCCCACCACTCCTCTGGGGCAAAGAAACAAAAGCAACTATGAAAACCAAACAATTTGGCTGTAACGAACCATAAAACACGGGATCATCTCCCCGCCTCTGGCTCACCTCCTCAGTACAGTGACTTGGTTGTGTCTTGCTGGTGCTGCCTGTGTTACGGTCATCAGGCGACAAAGCCAGCATTTAGAATTGATTAATTGATTCATACATTAAATAAGTATTTGTGCTCAATTATTGGCAGGTTTGCTAATGGATTACTGTTTAAACAATTGTGATATTTTAAATTACACACTATTTTATAGATGCACATTTACTTAAAAAAAAGAGCACCCCTTGCATCTATTAACATATTAAAAAGAAAATAAAACATTCAGGCTGTTATAATGCACAATGTGGCATTACTCTGGGTGCTTCCTAAGCTAGGGAAATCTTATTTGTTTAATAATAAGTTACCATGAATATGCAAATATGCATCAGCGCAGTACCTCACTGCTGTCACTATTAATGAGTTGCAAATTAATGTGACAACAAAAGGAAAATCTATTTAGTGACAGATTTGTGGTTCATACCTGGCTCAAGAGAGCAACCATCTACAGTCACGTCAGTCTGCTGGATGATATGTGCACATGGTGTGGACAAGGTTTGCTCCAGGACTGGCAAACCAGAAACAAGCAATGTGCTGCCTTCACCCCAAAGGCAGAAGGCAGTGTTGCTTTTAATGATCCATCACACTTAACCCGCAGGAAAATAGTCCCTTCACTCTGCAATCACGGTGAACCCATGAAAAGCACACTAAGGGGTGAAACACAGAACTAGCAAGGCTGATGTGGGTGGACATCATGGTGCAGATAGAATTTCATCTGCTTCAGATCTGTTTGGGGATTTTTGCCCCTGATGTCGCTTCAAGCTCAGAAAGTGAAACTTGTTGGATTCCAGGCACTTTCTTCTCCTACTCCTCCTTCTAGCAGAAATGCAATGGTGAATGAGCACATTAAGAAAACATCTAATACGTATCTTCACAATTATGGCATTCAACTCTTCTTTCTTGAGTAGTGGTGCCGAGACCTCTCCTACAAACACTGGACTCATACTGAAACTAATATAAGATGTTGTGCAAACAATTTTCAGTAGATAATATACTGTTTTTCCTGTTATCTTGCATCTGTACAAGTTTAAAGTAGTAATGTGTGCCTTTTTCCTGTGTGAACTAAAGAAATTATGCTGAATGTTTACCAGTAGCCCCACAGAGCCTGGGAATGGCAGCTGTCTACACTTACCATTCCCAGACACCTTGTTCATACTAATGCACAAATGATGGGCCTCATCTATAGTTTTATTATTTTGCCCAGAAATGAAGGGAGGAGTCAGCTTCAAACTCTTTTTATTCATGGAGCGAGCTTGGCCCCTGGGAGCAGTTTTTAAAACAATTTCCATTCTACTCCTGTGATCCTGCAAACCAGAATCATAGAATCATTAAGGTTGGAAAAGACCTCTAAGATCATTAAGTCCAACTATTAACCCAGCACTGACAAGTCCACCACCAAGCCATGTGCCTAAGTCACATCTACACATCTTTTTGAACACTTCCTCTGGCCCTTTCTTGTCACACTGTATCAGTCTTTGGCACAAGATTCCTGCTATGACACCAGAGTAAAGAAATGAGAGAAGTGGCTGAAGGGACAAATAACCCAAAGGGGAAACTCCCAGGGCTGACCTCACTCTGCAGAACCCAGTCCTCTTGGGTAATCAAAGGAGGAGTTTAGTACTTTGTGCCTCAGTAGCATCATCTCAGGGGAAACCTCTCAGCACTAACCATGCCAGGGCTTCCCCTTGTACCCCCCCAGGCAGCCAGCCTGGAGCTGGGTATTTCCTGGGATTTCCCAGCTAGCAACAAGTAAAAATTTCACAAAGGAACCTCCCTTCAGTGAGACTTACCTGCCTGCTCTAGCTGGAGATGGGGTTTTTCCCTATAGCACCAGTAGTTCTCCCAACACCTCCACAGGGCAGCACAAGCTCACAGCCAGGCAAATCCAAGTGATAAGCATGGGAAATTCAAGGAAACACTTTGGCTTTGGCTCCAGCAGCATCAACACTGCACTTCCACCCTGCAGAAGGCAAGAAACAGGATCAGCAGGGTTTTACCATCCCCAAAGGCTGCGTTTCTGTTTCCTTATTTTTTATTAACCTGGAGCAATGCCAGTGGTGCAAAGCAAGCATCCATGGCCCAAGGAGGATGCACAGGAAAGTTCTTTAAAGGAGAGCAGCACGAATTCAGAAACTGAAATGCTGAACACAGCCTCCTCCCAGCCCTGCTCAGCCATGCTGGTTGGAGCTACCCCACTCCTGGCTTTCCACTGTGTGGGATCTAGACAATCCCAGTGCTGGCAAGGCAGCCAGCATTTCAGCTTCCCTTCCTACACTTCCTGTCACCGAGTTCAGTCCCTGCCAGCATGCTGCCACCTCTCCTCTCCCCAAGGCAACTATCCCCTGGGCTTGCCTACTGCAAAACTACTCGTGCATCCTGCCTCTCCCGTGACAATCTCTCCCAAACCACCCAGCACAGCGTCAGCCAAGCCAGCCTCGTGCACCCAGCAGCGTGGGATGCTGCCCTCCTGCTTCACTGAACCCTCCATGCTCCCTCCAGCACCCTCACAAAGCAAATATTTTTTTAAAAAGTACATCCTAAAAGATGAAACGGTTACAGTTATGTCAAGGGACAGCACTGGGATCAGGTGTTCCCCGCCATGACCCTATTTTTAGAGCATAGACAGCCCTGGGGCAGGCACACACTTGCATTACAACAGCATGAGGCTGTTACTGTATCTGAGCACGGATGCAAGCGCCAGCATGGAGAAGGCCCAACTGTACTCCGGTGGAGATAGTGGAAAGCTGACTAAGCAGAGATGCTTGGGGAGCACGTGCTCAGGATTATTTGAAGAGGAGCTGGGCAAAAACAGGAAGCCATGTCTATCTTCTGTTTGCCTGAGGGGCTCAGAGAGGTGTTTACCATGCACCCCTGGAAGTAGCACAAAGCTGATTTATACTCAGCTCAAGCCATCCAAGCATTACATAGCTGACCAGATAAAAGGAGTCTGTAACAATTGCTTTTAATGTTCTCCCTTGCCCTAATTTTCTGGCCCATCTCTTCTTCCTGGGAAAATCAGGGGGTAAAAGCAGCCAGTAACAGGGAATAGTAGAGATGTCTGTCTTTCCTTTCTCCCAGTGTGCCCGTATAACCCGTGCAGGAGAGATCACCATCCTCATTATCCAAAGTCTGAAGCAAGACATCGGTAGTTGCGTAAGGACTAAAAATTCCCTGTCCTGTGCAGAAATGGAACTTCAGCTGCCAGCAGCAGACAGATTTTGGACCCCTCTCTCACCTCTTGGCTTGGCTACAAAACCACCTTACCCACAGAAACAGCCCCACTGTAAGACACACAGTAAAAATATTTGGCAAAAGACTCTATGGCAACACACCATGAGAAGCACCAGCTCTGATTCTCTCCCTCCAGTGCACCTTCAGAAATGAGGCATCATTCTCCCAGACCTTGAGGACAATGGAGAAACTTTTTCCCAGATGCTTTTCTCAAGACTGAGCAGGTGCTCTGCTTGAGACCCTTCTTGTGTGGGTCCTGGCCCTCATCAGAAGAGCACCACGATTTTAACACCTCAGAGGTAACTGGCTATCACAAGACATATTTCTGGTAAGAACAGCCCCAAAGTAAAACTCAGGAGTTTGGGTTCACAGCAACAACTTCTTTCCACAAGGGGAAGGGCAGATCCAGATCCTGAAGAGAGGGTCTGCCCAAGCCCAGGGTGCCCAGACTCTCAGATGCAAGTTCCTGAGCTGTGCGAAAGTGACATTTGGGTCACTGTCCCTTTAGATCCCCCCAAGTGTGCTCATAGCTTTAATGCTCCACATTAAAGCATTTCCCCTGGTACTGTTCTCTCCTCTGCAGACTCTGGTGGAAGGAGAACTCAGCCAACTCAAATTAATGCAATAACAAAGGAGGGAAAATAATTGAGCCTACTCACAATTCTTTTAACTAAAAGGTGATGCAGAAAGTATAGTGAACACCAGTTTTTAAAATTCTGTCCCACCGAGTACGCCTGCCTGATGTTTTCTTGCAACCTTGAATTTAGAAAGCTGATACAGATTCTACCTCAGATTTCATCAGCACCTCACCAGCACCTGTGCCAGCCCTGTTCCACTTTGGAAACTACTCCCAGAGCCTCTTTTCATAAACGTTAATGAGGCAAAGCTCATGTCACTGCCAGGTATGGAATTAACGGGAGTCACTTTAGCCTCTTCATTTCTCAACAGTTTTATTGCCTTTAAGAAAATTTTTGTAAAATATAAATACAAAGGCAGAAGATTTACTTACAAAGTTAAAACACAGATCTCAAACATAAACACACAATTCAGAAAATTTAGTTTATGTACAGTTTCAAGCAACTTCAACATATGTTAGTTTTTCAATATTTTACAAGGTACAGAAAAAATAGTTCAAAGTCTTCTTTAAATAAAGAGCATAAAATGTTTAAACATATATAAACAATCCGGTTTGATGTGTGAAAACTAAATTTCACAGCTTTTAAATTAGGATATAAAAGTTCTTACAATTAGTTGATGCGTATGGATATGGTTTAATTTATATTTAAAACTATTGAATTATATTCAATAGTGCTTACCTGGCCAAAGCAGGTAATTCTGTAAACAAAAAAAAAAAAACAAAAATAATATAACCAAGTGCCTTACCAAATTCTATCTCCCAAACAAGCCACACGACTTTGATCACATCACCTAGAAAAAGTATGTTCTGTGTAATCAGTGCTTTGTATGAAACAAAGTCAATGTGTGGGTGTGTTCTTTAAAAAAAAAAGTGTGTTCCGAGTAATAACAAACTTATCCCAAAGCCTGTGTGCATTTAAAGAAACATTATATAACAATTTTGTAAAAACTGATTGAAGTTAAAAAAAAATTTTTCCAAAATCCATCCAACTGGAATTCAGATCTCTTATATAAAGGAAAAGATATTTTCATATTTAATAGTGTCCTTTCTTTACAGAAACAATTTAATTTGAACACATATACATAATAAAGAAGGAACTGTATAGAGCACTGTACATTAAATGGCCTGATGGTTCACCAGAGGATGTCAAAGGGAGGGTCCTCGTGCGGATGCAACCAGTGAAGCGAGGAGCCGAGCAAAGTCTTGAGTTCGCTTGTGAACTCCACCAAGTCCAACAGCTCTTTGCTCTCTGGGTTAAACGCTTCAAGGTCCGTAGCACAAGAGAACAACTGGCTGAGGGAAGTCTGTTTGTAAAACTCTGCCTCCGTGATGGTGACGACTTCCAGATTGGGGAAGTTGCAGCGGAAGATGCGAGACGACATTTTTAGCCTCTTCACCACGTCCGAGAGCAAAAGCCAGTTTCGTGGTCTGTGGAAGCGAAGGAGAAACAGGCTCCAATAACTGACATTAAGTCATGGGCTTCTTGACTTGTCATTGTGTCACTGTGTGACAAACCCTCCCTGACCACACCCTCGCAAACAACCTCTCTGACATCAAGGCTGTCGCCCAGGGGGTCGAATATAACAGATGTGCAGGAGTGTACGTATTTATTTGGAGTCCTGCTGCCCATAGTTTTGAGGAAGGAGAGGTCCAGGCATGCAGGGGCACTGGAGCCTATAAAACCTGGGCTCATGAGTGCACATGTGGGCCAGCAGCCATCCCAACAGCTGCTCGTACAGCTGGTTCACCTGGCTGAGCCCAACCCCCATTTAGCAAGTTAGGAGATGGTTTATAGTTATAACCACAAAATTCAGCACCTCTGACTTCCAGAGATGCTGATATTAAACAGAGGTAAACAGTAAGTTGGTTTTTTTTCTCAGGTATTTTAAATTTAATCTTGTCCACTTCGGGGAACTTAAGTTACATCCATCACCCAAATAATAAAAAACATGGTAAAATCTGCACTCCTTCATGATCAATATTTAAAACTATTTTTCTCACAGCTCTCATCAAAATTGGTGCAAATGGTAAACAGTAGCTGTTTACAAAGCTAATTTGTATCTTGAACATAATAGATAACACAACTTTCCAGGTCTTTGCTTATTATTAAACATCATAGAATCTTCTCTAAGATGCTTATTTGTTTGTTCCAATTCAGAGCTTTAAACCAGTTTTGCTACAAAGTCTAGAAAAGCAGTAATGGTGTCATTTTATCATCCGCAAAAGCGTGTCCACTCAGCAGAACAGAAAAGCCCATAAAATACAATTAACAATACTTTACAAACACAGTATCCAAAATTAAGTGCTAGAAACACTGGTATTTTGGGATGTTTTAACAAGGTGCTGTCTGGGATGAGGGAAGGAACTTGTGTTCAAACGTCACTTGCGCTGTTTGAGAGTATGGCACTCAAAACTCGGCCCTGACAAATCAGCCTTTCCCCCTCTCACCTCCCATTAGTTTATTTCCCAGCAATCACGGCATTGATCTTTCATTCACACTGCATAAATGCAAATGCTTTTCCCCACAGACACAAACTGCCACCAGCCCAAGCTGATCGCCTCAGCTGTTTTTCCCCCGAAACCTGCATTTGTTCTTACCCCTGAGAGAGACACACTTGAATGTTGTAACACGGCAAGGGAGGCTCATCTGAAAATTCAAATTCAAACACATCGCTAAAGCCATCTTCATCTTCATCACCTGGGCCAGGAGGATTTGCCAAGACGTCAAATCCAGACTCATCTTTCGGATCTGAATAAAATTGAATAAAAGGTGCCAAGTCAGCATTGAAAAAAGACTGTTGCAGGCCTTGCTTTTTCTTCCAATAACGTGATCTGTAAATAAAATCAGTTTGCTTCCTTCCTAGCTTCCTCCACCATGAAAACTAAACAGCCCCCGCCCCCACGTGCCGCATGTTTTTAAAGTCTCCGCATACAAAGAAATAAAGGGCAACATTTGCTCACCGCACACAGAGCTGCCATAGAAATCCCAGTACAAACCAGGGTCATCAACACTTCGACCTTGCAGGTCAGTTAAATACTCTGGAGAGGAAAAAACAACAACAAAAACATACTGATGAGAACAAAAAGCTGGCAAGTTTAGCAGACCGCGTGTCATACAGACTCAATATGCATCCTCCACACCTTTAATCAAAAAATCCCACACTATTTTCCTGGTGCACATGCCACACACCATTCTCTCACATCAAATAATGAACCACCACATCAAACAATCACCCAGGGTCTAACAGGGACAGACATAACCCTAAGTTTCAGAAACTGAGAGCAGCATTTTAGTTTTGTGAAAACAGGATGCATCACACCTTTTGGCCTTTTCAATTATTCTGGACACCAGCTTGGGGGTGAAACTGTGGCCCCAAATAAACTGATAAAAAAGGTTTTTCCACACAGATATGTTCAGAAGATGTAATTCTTTTCTACGGACATAATTTGGGAGATTTACTAACTGCGTTGATGAAAAGATACTGTGATTCAGGATGCTAAGAAGTCCAAGATACTGAATTTTTCTGGAGTCCTGATACACCTATGGGATTTCTACACTACACCATTTGAAGAGATAAGTGGATGAGTTCTTAAACTGATTGATTGTGAACACCTTCAGAGGTAGGTTATTAGGGAGTGCAGTGTCTTCATCCAACACTTAAGAGGAAAAAAACCCTAAATCCATGTTACAACATGGATATGTTTAAAGACAAGAGCCTTTAATGTAGTTTTATAGCATTTCAGATATAAAACAAGGCAGAACTTGCAAAAAGAAAAACACTTTAAGATAAAAAGCAAGACTACAGGAAAATATGAGTATGTTTAACAAGCAACAATTCGATTTGGCAAGTTTCTTATTTTCATTTCAAACAGAAAGCCGAAGGCACAGAAACAGTCCGCTGACCTCCCACCTACCTAGCAAATCTGACAGTGGAATAATCCTTATGACTTATTAAGAGTTTCAATTAGAAGAAGCCCCCATGCATGGCTGTGCTTCCCACCTGCAGCTGCTGGGGTTTTGCAGGCAGAGAGGGAGCTGCTGCTCACCCCGAGGTTTCTTGGCGTGGAGCCATCCCCGCAGGGCAGGAGGGACTTTGGGACGCCAGGGAACAAAACCCCCCATTTGCCACGACCAGCAAAGCCCCCAGGCAATGTGGGCACTGACCTGTGAGGAAGGTCTCCATGAGCTCACTGTGGGTCATTTTCACGATGGTCCTCCCAGAGTAGGTTGCAAGTGTTGGATCAGCACCATAAGACAGCAACAGGCGGACGATTTCCAAGTGGTCGTTTTCGACGGCGTCGTGGATTGGTCTGGAGGGAGAAACAAAAAAAAAGAATCACAGCGTTACATTTTGACTCAAGAGTATTATGCAAATGTGTTTGACAAGAAACTTCTGACTGTAGATCAAAGTTATTTATAGAAAGTAGCACTATTAATACAGCTGCCAATCATCTTACTGTCGGTTTTACTTGCACATCACCCCCTCCCCTCGTCTTCACAGTCAGAGTGCTCAGGGCAGATATTTCTGTTACGTCTATTCATTGCTGCACACATTTTGAGGGCCAGTAAAATAATTACACCGCTGTAACAGAAAGCAGGAGTTTGTGTGAAGCCTCACAAACATAATTTTGCTGCAAGTCACTCTACCGTTCCAAATCTCTGCCAATTTAACAGCGTGTTGTGGAGTAAGGCTCGCTCAGGCTGCCTCTGGGCAAGCACGGAAATCAGTTACCCAAAGCTCCTAAATTATGTACACAGAAATAAGTTATGAAAATTTGCTAGGAATTAAACTTCCGTGCAGAATATCCTCTTTAAACAGTACTCGTGAATATATTTGCAGCACAATTCCACCCTCCTAATCAGAGAACAGAAAAACATGTTATTTTAAGTGTAGTCCACCCAGAAATTAACATATTTAACATGGCATGAGCAATCTATACAAGCTCAGACGTAGATTTTGTGAGCCTACAGAAGGATTATTCATTAATACACATGCCTGCAATTCCAGGTTTAGAATTCCTTATCGCTAATTATAAATCGCATTAACTTTTGCCTTTAAAAGTGATTATACGTAACGGGGAGTTGTCTGGGAGTAGAACATATTACCCTTCCGACTAATGAAGATGTGTTAAAATCCCATCCTTTCCTTAGACAACAAGTGCAGGGAACTGAAAGGGGATTCAAATGCATGGACAGTGATCATGGCAGTTCAACTCAGCTCAGCACTCCTCCTTTAGGCTGTCAACACCACTGCCCCCCAATAAGGCTTTCAAGCTCTCACAGAGCTTGTATTAAAAGGCAAGGAAGGACTTTAACTAGGATCACATACTGCCTTCCTGGAAAGCTTTCAGAATGATGTTACAAGGGGAAGTCATCTGGAAGCACAGCCAAGCAAACCTCTCCGCTCTGTCTACTGATCTGCCAAGCAACGCTGAGCTAACAACCAGGGCTTAAAACTCCCTCCTGAGAAGAGGTCGCATCCAACCACTCCTTCTGCCTCACATGGCATTGTTCCCTCTATGTCACCACTCCTTTGGCATGAACTGGCACCCACATGAGCTGAGGGCAGAGGAGGGGAGGATCAAATCAGCCAGAAGAGGATGGCACACCACTGTTTTCCCATCTATCACACAGCACTGCTGGGAGGAGAAGGAGGAGGGGGACTCTGACACATCTCAGAAAGATGCTCCAGATGTGTTTATTCCAAGTACTTTTCAGTAGGGCATGACTTAAGAGTGATTAACATCTGTCACACGTGAAGGACTCTTGCTTGCCCCTATCATGCTGGAGAGCTGTATGCCATTTTGGCTTTACACATGCACAATACTATTGACATGAGGAGGTGCACTTGGGGGCTTTGCAGTTTGTTCCCTGTGGAGAGAGGGCTTATCCCATGCTGCCTGCCTCCTGCACACCCCATACCATCAGGGAAGAAGCAGGTGATCCTCAAGCTGCTGAGCGCAGTCCTCAATCCAGCTTGTGCTAACCCTCAGAGCCCTGGCAGCAGAGAACACAAGATATGGACGCCTTCAGAGCACAACATCCTGTTCTTTGGAAAGCCACTTTAACATTTTAAGACCGGAGAGGTCCACAAGGATCACTTGCAAAGGGGTCAGGATATCCCTTCTCAGTTTCTGAGGGAACATCTCTAACATAACACTGAAACTATATGACGCCTTTGAGACAGAACAGTGTTGGAGAAGCCAGCATTCCCGGGATCCCCCACAAGCCTCACCCTCCCACCTCCACCTCCTGACTCAGTGCTTCCGCACAGGGACTGCCACAGCACCACGCACCCACGCGGCAGCCGGAGCATCCAGGATCGGTGCTGAACATCCCAGAAAACACAAAGCAAGAGGGAACAAATAACAGAGGTGCCGACAGAGAGGCTGAAGGAGTATCGGGTGTTTCTGGTTGTCAGCAGGCGCCTGAGGCCGGAGCTGCCGGGTCACGGCACTCTGACCATCTACAGCAGGAAAGGTCAGCCTTGCTGCAAACCCTCCTGTCCCCCACTGGGCATGAAGCATCCCTGGCTGCAAGTCTGGCAACAGACACCGGGAACAGAAGAGAGTTACGGCTGCTGCCAAATCATGCTTTTTTCTCCCCCACTCCTTCACTTTACTGGAGTCTTTAATTTCGCACAGTTTTAAATTTAATTTCAGAATTACGATTTTCTGGTTTGGGGAGGGGGGGGTTGAAGAGTGTTGCAGGATTATTGGCCTGTGGGTTTACTTGTTTGTGTTGTTTGGGGTTTTCTTCTTTTTAAACTGACTTACCTAAGTGGCTTTTGAAGCAGTAATGAATTCAAGATGATCCCTTAACTTATTAAAAACAGCATCTAAATCACCACTCAGTGTTTCAATTGATTTAAGGACACTCAAACGAGTTTATTAAAGGGTGCCTGGGCATTCCCCAGGAAGGAAAAATTGCAGCACATGGGCTGTAACCCTGTGATGGAACCTCTGTCTCCCTTTCTACAGGTCACCAAGCCCGGTGTGGTGGTGCAGACAGGCAGAGGCAGCAGGGCAGGCAGACCCACCTTTGTTGTCTAAGAGTGCACCGGGAGGCTGCCCAGGCATGAGAGGGGACTTTATAGAGGCATGGGGAAGGAAAGGCATAGTAAAGCCGTGCGGAAGAAGGAAGAACAATAAATAGAAGGAAGGAAAGAAAACACTGGCGGGGAGGGGGGAGAATAGGAGATTCCCCATAGATAAGTCGGGGAAAAAAAGGCAAAAACAGAGCACTGACAGACTCTTTCACTGGCTAGAACAGCTTCTTGGCAAGCTCACAAGCGGGACCATGCAAAGGCAGAGCTATTCGTTTGCTTCTCCCAGCAGGGCCAGGAGAGGAGGGAGTATTTTTCAGTCTTGGCAGAGTTTAACCATCCTCTTTGTAGGATGCAAAAGCAACTATTGGAATAGGCAACTTTTTCACATGTCAAAAAAACAGATCCCTGGGAGTCCTCTCCTGGAGAGGATTTGCCCATACAATCTTTTCCGCCCTGAGCATCGTGGAAATAAACACTCTCTATCCCTAATGGTACAGTTAACGTAGTGCAGCTCGTTTCTAAAACAAACCCTTCAAAAGGCCCCAGAAGGATCTGGGGACATTCAAGAGCTGCAATATCCTACAGAAGACACACATCTCAACCCTCTCTTGTGTACTGTCAAATTCTTCCTACTATTTTTACCACCACTACAGTTAAGAAAACATTTCACTGGGGGTTTATCATTCCACTACCAAAATTATAAACTATTTAGACCAGTCAGGGTTTGCTCCCAGCCTTTCAGGCACCACCAGAATTTTCCTCACTGCAGTAAGAGGTCTTGTAACTCGCCGAGCAATACCATATTCTGGTGTTTTATTTTTATTTCCATCCACTCTGTTACACAACGCTGCCCCTCGGAAGAGGCAAGGCACAAGTTGCAAGAGGGCAGCTATGCAGGCTGACTCTTCTTTAACGCAATCAGCTGCTGGAAGGTATGGCTCTGCCAAGACCAGATGAAAGGACACAGGAAGAGAGCCATCTTGGCATGGTCCTCCCAGGGAAAAAAAATAAAAAAAGGCTGAGCTCATCAGCTGCCAGCAAGGAGGATACAGCAAAACTGGCTTCGGAGAGCAAATCCAGGGAACAAACTCTGGAGCAATATAGAGCCCTCGCTAACAGGCAGGAGATGCCTGTATTTTTGGCATGTGGCTTTGTTTCTATACTGGCACCGGTTCAGCTAGGGCATGCTGCAGAGGTAAGAGGAGAAGAACAAGGAGATAAGGCCAAAGACACTCGGCAAACATCTGGCACCGGTCGACGAACAACCCCATGATAAGCTACTGCACTTACTGGGGTCCTGTAAGGGAAGGGAAGCGCTCAACTCTTAAGCACGGTCTATTATTATTTATAGGTAAGACGATTAAGAGCCCTTAGTGACTGCGGCACCTCGGAGACAGGTCTTAAAGATCTCCGGGTTCCACAATAATCTTTGATTAGGCACTAATTGAGCAGCAGACTGCTTGTGTATTCAGGGTCTACAGGCGCTGCATGTGGTCTATCAGCAGAGTTTAAGGGGAAAAACGTCGAAAACCTACCACATTTAGCCTGGCCAGATGTGTTGTGAATAGGGCAGAGAGGGACATCCTGCACTGCAGGCAGAGCCCTGGCGCTTAGCTGATGGTGAAGGGAAGGGCTGCACCACACCTACACTCCCAAACACTGTCACCTCCTTGCACTGCCACTACAGTCCGGTGCTTTGTTTGTTTTTGGCTTCACCAAGGTATCTGATGGTATTAGGAACCAGAGGCTGAAAGCCTGCCTTACCTACTAAAGTTAAGGCAGACTGGCTGTGTGGCTACATAAAAGGCAACACCAAAGCAAGAGGCTCAGGTATTTGCTTCACTCCCAGAACACACACGTGCAAAACCAGCACACCGATCAGAGCACCTGCTGCACTTCAGGCAGGACTGGAAGGAGAGATGCACTGACTCTGCAGAACTTCACTACATCCTTCACATTCACGTGGACATTTTTTTGTACAGACTAAAGACACATCCTCACTCGTCATAACTTTTCAGAGTGTCCTCCAAAAAGCTGACCGCAGAGGCAGCAAGTAACACAGACCAAAGTTTCAGGTAACTGAGATCCAAGTGACACCCCAGACTGACACATTAACCAACAAGCACATGCAGTTACATCACTCCTCTGTGCTGAACAGAACTACACACATCCACTGTTACTGTCTGTAGACTTGAAGGCTTCCAGGTGAGGTGGGGACAATAAAAAGCATATTCAGTGTCGTTAAAAAAGCAGGGGAAGGGGACAAGTCTTTGATGATGGGTTGAGGAAGACTGAAGATTCTGTCCTCCTAAAAGTTAAAGGAGAAAAACTTCAAGAGAGAAATGGGATTTGTCTCATGAATGTCCTGATTGACTCTACAGAGACAGAGAAGTCTGGTCCTGCCAAAAGGAAAGGGATAACACCAATCCAAAGTTCCTTACAGAAGCTTCTGCTCTCTGTCCTGCCCAACTCAGGGCATCCAGACCACCTTTCATCTGTATTTTAGATGTGTTTTGGATTCATGCTGTCTGTTGGGCAGCTTTCCAAATGAAAACGAAGTCTGTCCTCAGAAAAGAGAGGTAACAGCAAGCTGAGTTCTGACATTACCGCCTATGATCAGATCATCATTATGTTCATTTCTAAAATGCATTTTCCCCAAAACAACTTCTCAGGGTACACTAGCCAAGTTTCTTTCTTGGAAATCAGCTCCATCTGTGAATAGAAATCAAAGGTGGACTCCGAACTGGCGGGTGATTAAGACTGATCAGAAACTTCCTGGGGATAATTTTCTATATAGGTTATTCCAGCAAGTGAGACAAAAATAATTTAGGTTTCTTTTTATGGCAACTCGCCGCTGTTGCATAGGTCATGTATTAAAGCTGAAGGCAGCAGAAAATGCGAGGCTGTTTGGCAGCCTACAGAACTCAGAATTCTTACAAAGAAGTGGGCGCCAGAGGAAGAATCCAGTCGGGGTCTCAGTGTTTCTCCCAAAAGGCTTCCTTTGGGCCGTGATGGGCCAGTGATGGGCCGGTAACAATGGACCATCATGAACTTTTAATGGACCATCCTAACCAGCCCTCTTTTTGTTTTCCTGACTCCTCCCTTCTCGAGTTAATAAATAAAGAGCTTAAAAACAAAAGCAGGCTCTTAGTTACGCTAATTTTACCTCCCTGGCTATTTGGATGGTGATAGGGAATGCGATAAAGCATTTAAGATAACAAGCTGCAGGAGATTCAGAGAATACAAAGCGACCTGTCTCCAAAATGCATAGACTGAATAACGCATGTGCTGAGGACAAGTTACCCCAAGGTCAGCCCCGCAGAGGTGGTCAAAGAGGTACTTTAGGAGATACACAAGAAGCTTGAAAAAAGGTGGGAGCAGCATTTTTATCTCCACAATGCAAAAAAGAAAAGCCTGCTATCTATTCTGCCAGCACAGGAACTAAGCACCCCTACCATTCTGTGAAGGAAACTAAAAAAGGCTAATTCAGGATTTAAAAAAAAAGTAAATCCAAAATATCAAATGAGCAGATAGTTTAACAGTTCAGCAAAATAACATTTTTATACGGCATATACAGGACTTGCACACCCAATCGCCACAAAAGCCTGAAGTGCTCTTTAAAGTAACCCTGCTAACAAGGCAAAACCCACTCTTTTGGCACAACTCAAAGGAACTGGAGGGCGAGCGAGCAGGGCAGCAGCTCAAGTATCCGTCTTTCCTGCCCTGCAGCTGGCAATTTCACTAACTCTAAAAAAAAACACACCAAAAAACAACCAAGGCACAACATATGAAAATTCCCAGAAGAAAAAAAAATTCAATTACACTGAAGTCGAGTCACGACAGAAGTGTGCCCCCACTGCTTCATTAACTGCATGCGCCTGCCCAACGACCAGCAACAAGGAGGACCTTGGTAGCTTCGAGGGTTTCATGCAGGATGAGGAGGGCGGGACAAGGGGAGGGTAATGGAGAAGGCACAGAGGGAAGGGGGCCGGTGGTGGTGACCACCCGATGCTGGGGCCAGAGGTGCTGCTAACCTGGTTCCATCCTGAGCACTGCAGTTGACATCGGCGCCGTACTCGAGGAGATGCCGCACGATGCTCAGCCAGCCTCTGGCACAGGCCTCGTGCAGGGCACAGTAACCCGCGTTGTCACGATGATTCACATCACACGCCTTGTTTTCCAAACAATACAGAACCACTTCCTGGAAACAGGAGGAAAAACAGATGCATCAGAGTTATTTCTCGGTGTGTGAACACACAGGTTTCTCTATTTGAAGGAAAAAGGTGTGGGGGGGAGAAGGGCAAAAGACAAAATCCCTGTGATATGCCCTCTTTGAGATGGGTCAGTCAAAGGGAAAATAAAAGGGGGAGCTCTTGAAAGTCCTATTTATTCAGGAAACATAGGAGGGAACACGACTTCCCTGAGTAGACTAGTTTGGGCAAAGCGACACCGGGAGCTCTGCACCCCACGGGGACCTTCCTGAAACCCGCAACCTCAGGAATCATCACAGAGATGGAATGTGCAAACTTTGCAGATAAAACCCATAACCTTCCACTTCTCAAAACTTCCACACGTAAAGCTAGTTGGAAGGTTTTTACTCTTACATCTACATTTTTCAGCAGAAAATTCTGCAAGCGCAACAGCAGCACAGCCGATTTTAAAAAGAAAAAGTGCCTGACCCGAAACAAAAACACATTTAAGACGCACAAAGGATGGTTTGCTATCGGCAAACAAAAACCAGCCCGGCTCTATCAAGATCGGGGAAATCCCATTTTCATCCACCTCGGTTTCTGCACGCAGAACTAAAGCCAGGCACCAGGTTCCAGTAACGAGCCCGGCGCCGCAGGAAGCCATGTGAATTTAACACGATTCATCTTGCAGTCAAATATACCACGCTGGAGAGCCTAGGCCAGACTCAGCTCTTCGCTGTCCTGCAGCCTTGAAACAATGACTGCTCCATCACTCAACTAAAAATTCAGGATGGTGTGAATCTTCCTCGACTTGTGTCAGACGCAAAAGAAAGCAAAACAAAACAAAACACATTTCTAAGAGATGCTCAATGTGGTAAATCATTAATTTGGCATTTGCTCCTCTCCAAGGCTGACACCCTTGCAAAGCCAGGTACAGCATGGAAGGGGTGAGTGTTTGCTTTGCCAAAACAAGAGAAGAAAACAACATCGGGGGCGATGCATTTATTCCTCCCGTTTCAGAATCTACCGGAAAGCCCACAATAATCTGTGCTCTGGGTATACCTGACTCGAGAGCCGGTATCCAGGATACAGCATGAAGCTGCTCTTTTAGCAGGCCCTCACTAACCAGGCTAAAGCCAGGAGCTAATGAGCTGCCTGTCCCAGGCACCAGAGCATCTCCTGCACCTGCCACCAGTGATGCACCCACCTACACCTGATTCACCCACCGGTTTAACCTGGGACCCCCACAGTTCCCCCTCTCACCAAAGAGAACAGGGGGTTTTTATGTTCCTGATAACCAGCCCAAAGGCCAAAAATTGGTCCAGAACTGATGTTTTTTACCCTGCACATGCTCAAGCCCAGAAGAAAGGGCTGTGCAAAATTATACTCTGGAGGTATGAATTTTCCTTCAAAACCAGACCACTCTGCCAGGCAAATTAGCAGATGGATATAGGTAGCAGAAGCAGCTGCCGTATTCAGCTCTGCTTTTAGCATGCAGTTATCATTTAAAATAGATTCTGCAACTCAAAATAAAAGACCTTTCATCTATTTTTGTAAAAAGCAAAGGCTTGTCCTAGGGTGGAATACCTACTACTGGACAAAAAGGCTAATTTTGTCAGGCAATTCTGTGTTAAGAGGCTATAAGAAGAATGCCATTAACCACAAAATGTAACTATAAAGATCATAAAACTCTACATTGTTAATTAATTAAATGCCTCATTAACTTTTTTTTAACATGATTTATTCAATTTACAAAAAAATTAGCCATCATTGCCGAATACAGGAGCATGTAGTGCCACAAACACACTTTTGGTTTCACAAGCATTTCTCACTAACATTCAGGAAAGGCTATGAGAAAATGCCACGGGGCAATTTAATGTCTGCTCAGGTGCTCTATTTAAATCAGCAATCTGAAAATCACTAGCAGTTAATCCAAAGAGTCAAACTAGCACCTCACCAGCCAAGGTATGTGCCACAGCCACTGCCTGCAGGTTGCTAGCCAAATTGCAAACAGCAGCGTTAAAATATGCAAATATGCATACTCCATCCTCATCTACAAAGATGTGCCCTTTGCATCAGTCTCCCACCCAACCTGTACTCTGCAGCAAGTCCCACTCCTTTTCCAAGGGAAGAGGTCAGCATCCCCCTGCACATCCTCCATGCCCCAGGCACGCCTGTTGCCACCAAGATGCACTACTGCCCTCCATCCGACCTCAAAACACTGCCCTTGGGTGAGGTATTCTATGCTGAGCCTTAGTACTTCCCCACAGCACCACACCAAACCCTAGGAGTGATGCCCATTTCCGTGCAGGGTGCAGGAGCCCTAGGGGAGCACTGCAAGGGCAGGATGATGCTCAGGAGCTCCTGTGGCAGTGACACAGGAGATTCAGGGCCAGATTCTGGAATATGAGGCATATTCCCAGAGTAAACCCTCTCCCCATGCCCGGATAAGCCCTACTTTCATGTGTGTTTAAACCTCCTGGAAACAAATATCCTCTCTCCCCAACCCCCTTATCGTACACCACACATTCCTCTAATTTCACTGCCTTCGCAGGAAGGATTTAATACCAAACTGACCAGAGAACTTTGTGAGTCCACTGTAGTGGTTTAACCCCAGTCAGCAGCCAAGCACCACGCAGCTGCTCACTCACTCCCCCACCGGTGGGATCAGGGAGAGAACCAGAAGGGTAAAAGTTGGAAAACTCATGGGTTGAGATAAAGACAGTCTAACAGGGAAAGCAAAAGCCATGCACGCGAGCAAAGCAAAACATGGGCAGGGTCGGCCATCTCCAGGAGAGCAGGGCCCGATCACGCGCAACAGTGACTTGGGAAGACAAATGCCATGACCCCAAAACGTTCCCCGCCTCCTTCCTTCCCCCCACTTTATATACCGAGCATGATGTCATGTGGTATGGACTATCCCTTTGGTCAGCTGAGGTCAGCTGTCCCAACTGTGTCTCCTCCCGGTTTCCCACGCACCCCAGCCTCCTCACACCAGCGTGGCAGCACAAAAAGCAGAAAAGGCCTTGGCTCTGTGTAAGCACTGCTCAGCAATAACAAAATCATCTCTATATTATCATCACTGGGTTCATCAGAAACCCAAAACACAGCCCCATACCAGCCACTGTGAAGAAAATTAACTCTACCCCAGCCAACACCACCACAACCAGACACGCACCAAAAAGCGGCACAAAGACAGCCAGTGTTTCCTCTCAGATCAAATTCATTACGCAAGCCTTTTTGTAATTTTTCCCCCCCAAAAGACTCTACTCTCCCTGTAATTCCCTCTTCACAAAAAGTAAATTACAGTTTTAAGACTACCATTATCTCAAGTCATTTGTTTCAAACAGGGAAAACAGAATGGATTGGAGAGTGCCCCATACACTGGGATGAGTTGCTAACACCCTGCCAAAGCAGGGCCTGGAGCAGAAGCCTAGTGAAGAAAAGGCAAAGCTTCAGCAGGGATTTCCAGAGTCAAAGACCATTTGCTGCACTGTCTTTAAGTAGCCTTGTTGGCTGCAGCCCTGCAGTTTATCTGACCAGACACAAGCTGCATCTGTCCTTCAACATTTCACTCTCGCGTCAGCTTTTACACGCAAAACTGTAACCGCTTGTGTCGTGCTCCCTGCAATGATCTGGGGCACATCTGTGCTGTGGGACTGAGAGCAGGGCAGAGGCACACGACCTGGCAGCATTTGGGCTCCCCATGGGTCTGGGAGTGGCATTTACAGCTTGCCAGCACCTTTGCCTGCTGAAGGTGCCAGCACCGCCTCTGGGTTTGGAGTGGGATCCCTGCACGGCCCCAGGGCATCCCTTGCTGCAAAGGCAGGCAGGCAGGCTGCCAAGGGCAGGCACGAGCTCATCCGGTCTCAGGGCAATACAGCATTCCTGCCACTGCCAGGGCTCAGTGGTGCCCTGCGGTGCCAGCCACTTGCAGCTCTGAGTCCTGAATCAGCACCCGGCATCCCTTTGCGAGTTGTGGCCCTGACGATGCAAACTCGTCTGCCTCCCCTGCCACCAAGCTGGCACGCGGCCACGGGGCTGCCTGCTGCCTTCGCAGCAGCTATGGGAAGCCCTTGTGTGCCCACCAAAGATTGCTGCCCTGCTAACTGGGGTGGCAGAAAATAGACATGGCAGTTGCCACAGCTCACAGACCAGCACGTTACCTTGACTCATTCAGATTTCTCCTCTTTATTTTTAATTTGTAACTTCTTGAGCATTCTCCTGTTTTCTGGAGACAGAGGAAATTCAGCTTTTCTAACTGCTCTCTGTAGTCTCGTTACTAGCACGAAAAACTCCCCACCTACAGAGTTTCCACAACTGATAACAGAATCAGCTAGGTTGGAAAAGACCTCTGACATCATCGAGTCCAACCTTTGATCTAACACCACCTTGCCAACAAGACCATGGCACTAAGTGCCACATCCAGTCTTTCTTTAAACAGCTCCAGGGATGGTGACTCCACTGCCTCCTTGGGCAGCCCTTTCCAATCACTCTTTCTGTGAAGAACTTCTTCCTAATGACCAGCCTAAACCTCCCCTTAAGGGGAGGTAACTTAAGACTGTGTCCTCTTGTCCTATTGCTGGTTGCCTGGGAGAAGAGATCAACCCCCAGCTGGCTACAACCTTCTTTCAGGTAGTTGTAGTGAGCAATAAGGTCTCCCTGAGCCTCCTCTTCTCCAGGCTAAACACCGCCAACTCCCTCAGCTGCTCCTCATCCGACTTGTGCTCCAGACCTTTCACCAGCCCCATTGCCCTGATCAGCCTCGTTGGCCTAAAAACCATCACAGCTCACCACAGGCCAAACGAAGCCCCAGCAGGATGGTACAGCCACCCACCACTCTGAGCCTTGAAAGACACAGATAGTGTCAGATCCCAGATCTCAGGTGCACAGACCAGCCTCTTTCCCTGCCCCCACTCAGCTCTCCAGCTCCTCTCTCCCCCAACAACAGAAACCGATTGCTGCCAACACCGGCTGAGCAACCAAATCAAATGATCTGAATATTTAAGCCTATTAAAAACATGGGTGTTCACTTGAACTTTTGGGTGAATTCAAGTCAGAAAATCAAAATCCCCCATCAGCTAATCATGGGAAGGCATGGGTGGCACACAAGGTTACCCCCCACCTTGGCAAGCCTGGGCATCCCCAGCTTTCTGCAACCAGCCAATGCTGCAGAGAGCTCCTGCTATCAAAGGAATGGAGAGCCCTGGGCCCCTGCTCGAGCAGGATATCACCCCAACACTAAGTTTCGGAGCTGCTCCCATTAAGCTGTGCCCAGTGGAGTGTGCTGGGCACAGAAAGTGAAGTGTCCAAGCATATTCACCCTGACAGACCCCATGCAGGAAGAAAATACACAGCGATAGCTTGGAGCACATCCGACAACATATTTTGATTTTGGATCCACAGAAAATTAAACCATTTAAATTACGGAGAATACCACAGCAATGTTGTAACAACGGTTTCTCCTCCCACCTAGAGCTGAAGTGCCCTGGGTTAGAAGAAGCCTTTGTCTAGGGTAAACAAAACCTTTCCAACAAACCCTCCCTTCCAGAGCTGGACAAGGCCTCTCTCCATACAAAGATCTCCAGCTATACAAAGGGCATTTCAAGGTTTCAACAAATTCCCAAGGCTGGGACAGCCCCACCTGGACCTGGGCTGATGCCACCTTCCCACGTGGGGCTCAAGCCCAGCTCTGAGATCCAGGCATCCCTCTTACCACACCAAGGCAAACCCTGCAGCTCTGCCGAAAGCAGCAGTTGTTCTGTGCAATGAAACACCTCTGTGCAAGACGTGACATCGAGCAACAACAGCACTCATGCCCATATTTCCCCAATAAAAGCGTTCTTCAAAACAGCAGAGCTGAAGGATTCATCGGTTTCTGATTTTTGTAGCAACAGGGGGCCCGTTTCATTAGACAACATTGTTCCAGCTACGCCAAGCAGCTCCAGACTCCAAGTATAAAGCAAGCAGAGTGCTCCTATGATGCGTCTGATCATGCAAGAGGACACTCCAAGTGCTACATCCTGTGTCACATACCAGATACTCCTTGGAGAAAATATAAAATAAAACCCTTCTCCTAAACTACACGCTCTTCACCAACAACAAAAGCAGAAAACATACAGTTCATTAAAGATCACCATAAAGATTACTTGAAAAAAAAAGGCATTCGTTCTGTTTGCAGATGGTTCATATTTAAAGAGAAGTGAGGGTTACCAATAAAACTTTACCATTTGCTCCCTCCCACAGGATGTTGCTCACCCTGTGTCCCTGCCAGCTGACCTAACAGCGGTGGGGACTCACTCCCGCAGCAACCTGCCTCTGAACCCCGCATGCCAGGGAAGGGAACTCAGCAGGGGAAAGGGGGGGCAGCAAATTCAACTGAAAATTTTCAGCGCGCTGAAAAGCTGCTACTTCGCAGAATTTCCACCGATAAAACTGGAAAGAGGATTTTAACTTTTGAAATAAAAAAAACCCAAACCATCATCGTCCCACGGGGCGCCCAGGGAGCCTTACCTCGTACCCCAGGCGCGCCGCCCGCTGCAGCAGCGTCTCCCCTGCGTTCTTGTTGACAATGAGCCTCCGCGCTTCGGGCGGCATCGGCCGGCTCGGGGTGGTCTCCTGAGGGGGGCTGGCAATCGGCAGCTGCGAGGGCTGTGAGACGGGTAGTAATGAGGGAATCTGCTGCAGTCGATCATACGGCTTCTGCTCGTACGGCTTGGCTGGCGAGGAGTCGCAGTCTGAAGTAGGCTCCGGTCGCTTCCTGACTTTCCTCGTTACCGTTACCTGTCAAAACCATTATGGTGTTGGCTTTTTTTTTTAATCCTTGTTTTTACAGTACAGCAGTGGGACTATATTTTGTCAGCAAAGAATTACGCTTTTCCACTCATATTAAATTTTTTAAGAAAGACCCGCTAGAGCTTTTTAACACAAGATGCCTCACCCCCTGCAATAGTGCCTTTAGCTCAGCTTAAGAAAAACAAATACAAAATGTGCAAAGCATCCACAGACAAATCTGAATGCAATTCCTGCTACCCTGCATGCATGACAGCGCATTAGTTTTAAGCAGGCTGGCTCTGCCTTTTCAGAGGCCAGTGGACAATTAAGTCTAAATAAAGATACCTTATCTTCAGCATTTTCGATATCTGTGGTGTCATCCCCTGTCAGAGATGACCTCCTTCTCCTCTCCTGCAGTGCCAAGTGTTTTGTTTTACACTGACGTTTCCCTGATGGCTTCTCACACTCGCTGTATTTCTGCAGCAGAGATGCATGTTGGAAATCCTCCTCTTCGTCTGTGTACAGCCCATCTGTCTTCCGGCTTTCTTTAATTTTCTGCTGTTTGGCAGCCAACCTCGAGGCTGGAGTACAGCTTGGCTGAGCCTGCCTTTTGCTGTTTGCATTGGTGGATGAAAGGCTCTTCATGTGCGGAGACACCGGGAATACGGGCAAGCCTAAATGGGAAGGAAAGGCATTACACATCGCATGGTGCGTTAAAAGGAAAATGCATTGCTAGCACTTAACACAAGCTCCTCGTCTGCTTAAGAGATCTACAATTACATTTTCAAATCATTAATATTTTAAGCATTCCACATCCCAACTGTAAATAGCATCTCACCAGTTGACGTTACGTTAACAGTTTATCAGGCCCTAATAAAAATCCCTGAATGAAGTGCCCCGTGCCAGGTGCCGGGGCAGCGCCGGGGACGGGCGGTGGCGGTGCCATGCCAGCTCGGCAGTGCCGCAGCCCGGCCACCACGGGCAGAGCGGAACGCCGCTGGAGAAAAACTCGCCTCCTTACCTGGGAACTGCTTTATCTGAAGGGGAACCAACTCCTCCGGCAGCCTGGGCCCAGCTGGGCTTGTCTGCCCTTGGCTCGGTGGGGTGCAAGGGCAGACACAAGGGTGGCAAGGGAAGAGGGGAAAGGAAGAGAGGTGGGAGCGTGGATCAGGTCTGAATGGGACAGCAGAGGAAACGTTGAGCTTAGCCCAAAGACAGCCATAAGACAGGGAACATCTCCTCAGCAGCATTTTGACTTCAAGAACAAGCCGAGAGAAGAAAGACTACTCAAGGAGCCATCCCTACAGAAGTTCTGTGCAAGGTCTATCAGAAAGCGCAGGGATTTTGCAGGAAAAGCAATCGGATGTGTTTTCCCAAGAACTCCATCCAGAACTGACTCTTTCTGGGACATTGGGGCAGTGAGGCCAGTGCTCTGCTGCCTGTGGCAGGATACTGGCAGGGCTGGGTTTTATCCAGGGGTCATAGCTCCAACAAGCTGGATCCCACAATCTGGGCCACACGCAAAAAACATGGTTAAGTTTTGGGGTTTTTTCAGAGTGCAAGCAGGTTTACAACAAAACAAGGACAGGAAAGTTGACTTTTTATAGTCTAAATTTCCCTTGGGAAGAGAATTGAGGTGACCTCAGAACCAACTCCTCTGCAGAAAAATTAAAGGTTGTTGGAAAGGAAGGGACACTTCGGCCAAACAATGCCACACCACCGAGGGAAGGTGCAGAAAAAACCCTGAGCACTTGAAAGAGGCTCCTTTGCTCCAAAGTCTCTGAAGTGATGCTACTTTCAGAACAGAAGAGATGGCAGGAGCAAATAAGCAGGTGCTCACAGAAGAGATTATTTAAAGAGATCCAGAGCCAGTTGGTAAAAAAGAAAATAAAATCTAGAATCCTCTTGGTGGGCAGTTTCACACTTTTGTCTTCCTTTAAATAGATCTGTGAAAGCAACTCACAGAAGGCTTTCTAGATTAGAGATGAAAACAGAAATCCCTCAGTTCTTTCGAGACACTTTCTAGAGAAAGACGCATACTGTGGCTTGCCAAGCAGATGTCAGGGAATTTATGGGACACAGGATGTGCAGATTGTTCAGCAAAAATCCTGTAAATTTTTCAGGCTTTGCAATCCTGAAGGAAGGCGCCCAGTCGTAGGCTGAGCCTACAGATGCAAGGCTGTCTTTCCAACTCAGTAGACAGCATGAAGTAAGGAGTGTTTAATTCTCCTGTTTAATCCCAACCAACCTTAATGAAGTAGTACACAAAAAGCCCAATTCCAATACAGAAGTATCATCATTATCTACTTAATCACTTACTGAAAAAAAAATTAAAAAAGAAAAGCTGGCAAGCAGCAGCGATGAGCTCTGGTGAGCGCAAACAGAACAAACTGTTGCACACAGAAAAACTAGAAGAGAATGAAAAACTCCCAGGTCTGGAGAAGGACAGAAATACTGAAAGGATGGAGAAGAAAAACACAGGAAGGGAAGTCTATGTCAAAGAACTGCAGGTTTTCCCATGGACAGATGCCGAGGCATTGAAAGCAGAAGTCTAATAACCACAAGAAAATGTGTATTCCCACCTGCAAGCTCCATGTAAACTGTGCTCCACTCTGACCCTCCACTGTGGTGGTGACAGCAGGCACCAGGCTAAACGTGCGGCAGAGCTAAGAGATGGAGAGTAGCTATACTATGCCCAGGAGCTTCAGGATCAATAACATTGCAAGAGGCCAGCACCACACAGAACAAGCCAAGCATCGGCCTGGGAAATGCAAGACAACACTGGCAGAAAAGAGGCAAGTGATTAAACCTGGAATCTCACCCCATTGTTCTGACCACGTGAAGGGAGAAGAAAAACAAGGGTGAGCAGGAATATCCCCAAATATCCAAGGGGAAAAAAAAAAAAAGCCAAAGCAAAAACCCCCAAAAACCCAGACCTCTGACTAATGTATGTTGTGGCAAGTCTGACTTAGAGCAGGACCTGTCTCCCTTCCCGCAGCAGTGGGATGCAGAGAGGTCCACACGGAAAAGCAGCTGCTGCCATGTCACCTGAATGCTCGCTTGTTCAGCTCCCATCCCAGCAGCTGCCTCCTCCTGCCTGCCGCAAGCCAGCGGTTGCCACACTGCCTGTAACCCAAGGCAGCTCCAAGGGGCTGGCAGAGGCTTCCTGGTGGGAAAGATCCTCCTGGCTCCTCTCCTCAGGGCTTTTGGTTCCACACAGCTTGGGTTTTCTCCTTGCACCGGGTGAACGGCTGCGGCTCCCTGGGGGACCATCCAAAGAGCTGGCTACTGCACCCGCAGCAGCACGAGGTTAGAGCTCAGCTGGGACCCCAGCAGAGACCGTGGCTTTTACCTTGGTCATGGGTCTGGGGAAGCAGCATGATGCCCTGAGGTTGCAGGCATCCCCATGCTCACAGACCTGCCACATCCTGGAGACTCTGTGCAGCAACGTCACTTCACAAGCAGGATCAGAGAATTATAAAATGATTTGAGTTGGAAGACAGTTTAAAGGTCACCTAGTTCCAACCTTCCTGTCATGGGCAAGGACAGTTTCCACTAGGTCAGCCTGCTCACAGCCCCATCCAACCTGGCCCTGAACACTTCAGACACAAGGCATCCACAACTTCTCCTGGCAACATGTTCCAGCATCTTACCACCCTCACAGTCAAGAATTTCTTCCTAATACCTAATCTAAGCCTGCCCTCTGTCAGCTTAAATCCATTACCCCCTTGTCCTATCACTACATGCCCTTGTTAAAAGTTCCTCACCAGCTTTCCTGTAAGTCCCCTTTAGGTACTAGAAAGTGCTAGAAGATCTCCCCAGTGTCTTCTCTTCTCCAGGCTGAATAACCCCTGACCTCTCACAGCCTGTCCTCATTCAACAGATGATCCAGCCCTCTGACTATCTTTGTGGCCTCCTCTGGACTTGCTCCAACAGGTCCACATCCTTCCTATGCTGGGGGCCCAGGAGCTGGATGCAGCACTGCAAGTGGGGTCTCATGAGAGCAAAGTAGAGGGGTAGAATTCCCCCGCCCTGACCTGCTGCCCACAATGCTTTGGATGCAGCCCAGGACACATTTGGCTTTCTGGGCTGCCCGTACACATTACCAGGTCATGTTGAGCTTCTTCTCCCCAAACATCCCCAAGTCCTTCTCCGCAGGGCTGCTCTCAATCCATCCTCCCCTGAAATTATTTTGGGCAAGTCACATGCCAGCTCTCATGGTTCTGGCACTGACCAGGGAACAAAGGGGTGACAGCACGGTGGCAGCTTACAATGCAACACGTGACTCCTCCCACACTAAAATCCCAGGCTAAACACGACTGGTGCAACAAGCACAGAAGTCAGAACCTTCCGTGTTCCAAGAGATTTGCAGGCACAGGCAGCAAATCATCCTGCTGTTAGACTAAGGCTTCACAGGCATAGAGGCAGACCTCAATGTCGTGCTACAGCTCGCTGCTTGGGATACAACCAGCTTCCCACAAGCAGAGACTACCACATCTGCATGCAGTGCTTGGGCACAGGAAACAGCTGTTCCCAGTTCCAGATTAAAAAAAGAAAGCTACAAACGACAGTGTGTATTCTCACATTGACAATATCTGCTTGTTTAAGAAAAGTTTGAGGACTGGTCCCAGGCAAGACAGACAAGCTGGAAGTCTCCATCTCAATGCAACTATCACACAGGGGATGCTGTCATACAACAGAGAAAAATGTCCTCATCCTCGTGAACTAAAAACAAGGAGATTCAAAGATTTACACTTCAACAGAGCTGCTGGAGCACCAGCAAAATGATCTGAACGATCTCCAGTGCCCCTTTACAATGAATAGGAAGGCGTAATTTAGTCAAGTTTATGATTTTACAGCAGTTTCCAAAACCAAGAGGTTTTTCATAGCCACAGGGCGACTGAACCTGAATGCCACTGGGAACAGTGCATAAATCGGGAGCCACCTCTTTTTCTTCCCTTAGGTCACGCGCTAGAGAAAGCCTGTCACTGCCACGGGAGGCATCGCAGGGGAAAGTGAGAGTGTCCTTACACAATGCAGCTTCTTGTTAGTGACCCTCATTTAATCTCTACAAGGTATCTCTCTCTGAAAGTACAAAGAGGGGCAGGGGTGTGTGAGCCGATACCATGCTCGCCAAGGCAGCACATAAAGCAAGGAAGTAAGAGTCAAAGCTTCTTTTAAACCAAGTTTTGATCTCCCGCTCCGCAAATCCTTTTGGAGAACCTTCCCCATCAATAAGCATCAAAGTTTGAGGTTTTCTGCCCTCAGACAATCCTACCAAGGGGAAGGACATATGAGGAGCCTTAGGGCCGAAGACAAGCCGATACTTTTGCCTGTGACTGTTTCAGAGACACTACCCAGGAAAACCCTCACTGGCACAGGATCATCTGGACTCAGTCCTTTCCATGATATGGGATAAGAGGATCCACTCTCTTCATGCTTCTCTCTTTTAAGGGGATCTCAGCTAAACTACAGGGTAGGCCAACTGGAGTGTGAGTGTCTTCCAAGTTTGATGAAGGTCCCAGGTTTGTCAAGGAGGAGAGAGCCCAAACATCCAATTCAGAGCTCCCCCTCCCAGAAACAGCCTTTCCTCAAAATCAAGCAGAGGATTTAAAGAGGTAGGAGGAGGAAGGAAAGAAGAGTATTTGCAACCTTCTACCTGACATGTCAAAAGAGGAGACAAAGGCTTGCTGCTGTGCCCAGAGGAGACAGGGATTCACAATCAGGTACAGGGGAGGCACGAGGGGATTTGCCATGTGGGCTGCCTCATGCTGTTCCCCACCAGTTCTCCAACTAAACGGCAAAATGTAGCAGGGAAGGAGAAAAGCATCAGAGTAGAAAAGGTGCTTAGGGGTTGAGGATAGTAGAGACAGGAGAGTGACCTGTCCATCCCAATGAAAATTTGACAGATCGTCTCCACAGTTTCCACTCCCCCAGGACAGGAAACTGGCAGAAATGGGAGAAAGGATGGGGAAAAGGAAAAAGTGGAGTTAGGGGGAAAGAAGCAGCCAGAAACAAATCAAGGAAAGCTGATGTGCTTTGAGGAAGCAACCCCTTAGGAGAGAGCTGCTGGGAAGATCTCTGCCAAGGAGCCAGGAAGTGGAGTGACAGGGGTTTACAGAACATGCTCAGGATGAACCAGCAAGGCATCCTCATCGGGTGGAGGATGAGCTCTGCTCTTGAGCATATAGCCTGGGAAATGCAGGGAAACCCAGCAGTGCTGAGGGTGCTGGAGGTGTTGGGTTCCACAAGATCAAGAACTGCTATCTGTGCTGACGCTTTTTCAGAGGTTCACAGCCCGTCAAATCCTATGTATGGTTAAACATCCTTACATGAACTAGCAGCCTGTTTGCTCCCTCCCTCCCTCACCCAGAAGCATGCCTGCATTTTATGCCCCCCCCAGCTCTCCTCTAGAAACATAAACTTCATCTTTGCATCATCTATTAAAGTATTTAAAGCCAAAACACACACACACACACACACACAAACACATAGTTACACACACAAACACATTTTCTTGTCTGACAAATATCAGCTACAGTGCAATTCTTAAAGAGGAGGTGTCAGTCCTTAAACAAACGGACAGCTACAGAAATATATATATAAAACTTAAAAAGAAAATAAACAAAAAAAGCTCTCAACAATTCCTTAACATCGGTGGCAGCATGCGTCACTGTAAAGGCTAAAGCCGGCTGGTTTCCCTAGTAGTCTCTGCATACCTTGTTCATTGTCACTTGTTTTGAGGGACTCTTCAGACCAACTTCTATTGCTTTTGGCCTCTGACCTTTTCTTGGTGTGCCTTTCTTCTGTGAAGTCTTTGACCTTTGCAGTGGCCTCTGGCTGAACAGCCTCAGCTAAATCTTTCCTGCTTTGCCGGCCCAACTTGCCGGACGGGGATCTCTCTGGTGACACCTGCTGCTCCCATAGTTCCCTAAGATGCTGCAGGTGACGCTGCTTTTTGGGATGGAGCCCTGTTAATTCAATGCACACCTTCAGGTTGGTCACCTCATTACAATTGGGCTCTTCTAAGTGGTTAGAGGAATTGTTTGTCATTTCCCTCTCAGGCCAGTCATCTAATGGAAAAATAACTAAAAATTAATCAAAAAGCCCCCTCAACTTAAAACAAAAGCTACATTTCACTTTCGGGGCATATAGTCTCAGCTTTACCACCACACTATGCATTTTAAAGGTTCGCTCATTAAGGGTTACATGCACTACAGTAACTTGCACTGCTGTGGCTACAGTGTCCAATGACTAGTGCTTTATCCTTATATACCAAGCTTTTTATATATACATATATATATACACATATATATACATACATATATATACATATATATAATTTAAAGTGAAATGACAGTGCTCACATTAGTAACTAGCAAGTTCAAAAATGGAAACACATTAAGCCAAAGGGACATTCCTTTCACAAGACATTCCTTGAAGAGAGACCAAAGCAAAATGCTGTCTTACCTTTGGAGTTCTTCTTCTTTTTTGCTTTTGATATAACTTCATCCTGCTGTTCATCCACAAAGCTTTCATTTTGGCTGCCATCATTTTGCACTCTCTCACCAGAGTGTTTACGCTTCCTGTCCAGACGTGGACATGAATGTTGGCCAATATCTTCTGTTGGCTGGTCTTCTGCTTTTTCATATACAGAGTGTCTCTCTAAATAACATTTCTCACTTGAGAGATCTTTTTCCTCTGGAGTTTCAAGAAAATGACTCCGGGTGTTTTCTGTACTAGTAAAGTTACCTAAAAATTAAAAAAAGAAAAGAAACAAACTCTACAAGACCTAATAAATACAACACAATTCATTGTGAGAAAGCTTTGCTCTCTTATCTCTTCAGTGTCATCTCCACCATGACTGATGGCTCATGAGACATGCAAATAAACAGAAAACTGTACTTTGGAACAAGTCTCCTCTGGTCATCCTAAGGCAGCAGTTTTCTCAACAGTTAAGCACAAAACCCTCAAAAGCACACAATTTTGTATTGTTTTTACATTAATTGAAGAAGCACAATTTTCACCATACTTGCATCCATAGAAACATCACAATATACTTTTTTAAATAAAGAAACATCTTTAGATACTGAAAACACAGATCCTTTTCAGAAAGCATCCTCATCCCCCAAAACCGTGGCAAGTAACAATCCAAGACCCACTTTGCAACTTTGTTTTCAAAAATATCTTCTGATGATAATCCTTATCTTTTGCTAACTTCTCCCATTGAATTGCAGAGTCTGACTTAAAAGCATTCGTCCCTTCTTCTGGAGATATAAATTGGATATGGAACACACACACGCAGACACAGGAATACCACTAAGAATAGCTGTGATATTTTGCAAAAAGCGCTACTTGAATCCAAGGTTATAAAAAGGCTTCCTCACCCCAAGTAACCAGCCAGTCACTGTACCTCATATTATCTTTGTCACCTCCTTTTAAAATAGATCTCACTTTTTTTAGGGAATATTTCCAGCAACAGCAAGCGGGTGAGCTCTGAAAAGCTTACTAGAAACTAGTCTGACAAATTAGCCACAAAAACACCCATGTTGCCTTGCCTGCCTGAACTTCAGCTTCTCTCCACTATTGTTCACCCAAATTCAGAGACAGCTTAAGCAATTTTAAATGGATGCTTGACTTAAAATTACACTTTATCATCATCTTGAAAAGGTGTTTTTTCTTGGGTTTAACCAAACTAGCTGAGGCATGGTTAGGCAAACATGCAGTACAGTCTGCAACACAGATAATCGGCTTCCTATTTACAGTTCTCACAAACAAGTTGGTTTTCCCATGCATTTTAGCCCTCCTCTCCTGGTTGACCAATACTCTTTCTGCATCACTGCTGCTGTTTGGCAAAGTATGTTCCATCCTACTCCTCCACGGTTCACTGTCCCTTTTCCTATTCCCCCTTCTTGCCCTTCCTCCATCTCCCATTTGCCTTCCTGCAAACACATCTGCTGGTTTTCCTACCTGGACTCCTGACAGCTCTGTTGTCCTTCCCTCCCCCGATCCTCCCTGACTTTACTCAGTCTCCTTTCCCTCAGCCTGGCCTTCAACTTCTGCTCTTCCCCTTCACTAGGGCAAACACTGCTTCCCTGCAGCCCCACCACAGCAGCATCCAGGCACTGGCAGCCTCTGGATGCAGCCCAACTCTATCCCACCTTATCTTGAGAGTACCCTCCTACAGCTCTGACAACACCTTCTGATTTCGTGACTGTCCTTGAAATACCTGTTGTCAGCAATGGAAGGCTGAGGGGGGAGGGGGGAAAAAACTCCTCAGATGAAATTTCTCTTCACTGCAATTTGGAAATGGCTCCAAGTAGCACCAAGGGCTCTGGAGATGTTTGCAAGCACCAGAAGACACGCCACATCATTTTTATGCTGCCTGGGAAGCTGCCTGCAGGGCTGCTTATAAGACAACAGAAGATATTGGCCAAGAAAAATCAAAACACAGGTTGACTTTTTGCAGGTGAGCAGGACGCTCGGGCTGTTCTGCTATTTGGTGATGCTCCTCTCCAAGAGGCTGCCTGGCCAACACACGCTCCCTCCAAGACTTTAAAACACATTTCGTCACACTTCTTCCAGTCATCAATGCTGACATGTTCCAGAAAACAGGTATCTCAGCTTACTATGACTGTGCCTCTAAAATGCTATGTCCCCCCAAACCAGGATGAATCTGGCAACACCCTATGTTTGCACATCTGGCGTGAAGATGCTACCCCACAGCTTTACCCTGTAACCACACCAACAGCACCAGCAGTCCTGTTTCACAAAGAAGCTGGACCAGCCACGTTTTAAGTATCACTTTAGAAATAAATGCTTGTATCAGATTTCATTTTGCATTTTTAATGCAATCTGCTATTTTCCTCCTTTCATAAGGAAACATTATACTCCTGTGGTCAGTTTCCCTGAACAGATCAAGTAAGGGCACTCTCAGCCACGCTCCTGCTGTTCAGAGCCTTCTTATCTCCAGCAGTACCAACAGCTACATGCCACGGTTCATGCTGAGAGTCTCTATGTCAGGATAACTTTCCTGCTCCTAACACTGTCTGGCCTGAGAAAAGGCAGGCGCATCCTGACCAATTCCCAGAGAAGCTCTTGCAGGGTCAGAGGAAGTAGCAGGGTGTAGGGAGGGGGGGTGATGGTCTTAATCTTTACAGCTTGCAGGAAACAGCAAGCTAATTCCAGCCTGCCACCACCGAACGCGACCTGCTGCAGATTAATTCCTTCTCTATCTGCAAGAGAACTTGGCACAGGGATGCCAGCGCTGCTCGCTCAGACTGTGCTAAAAAAATAAAGAGGAGAGAGACCTCACTAGCAGCTTGTCACTGTCAGCGTTTCTCCAGGGCTTCACGTGCTGAGGAGAACAGCACACACCTACTGAGGTTCATCCAAAAGGCCATCGCTGCCAGCAGCTCTGTGACACCTTGGCCTCTGCGCCCCGGTCACATCCGAGAGGGACCCCTCAGGGGATCAGAGCTACATCTCCTTGGCTGCCGAGCCAGAAATCCCTCTCAAGGACCGCCCGCGGCACACGCGCCTCTGAAATCCGTCCCGCTAGATGCAGTTAAGACCATTAGAGAAGCGGCATCTCCGCACACTAATCCCGGTTGTGTAATCATCCTGCAGCAACACGGGAGGACACCGGCAGCGCGGCCAGGAAGCCGCGCAGGACGCGTCCTTGCCTCTCTGCTCCGACGCCGATGCTCCCCACCTCTCCCACAGCCAGATTTTCAATACCAAAGGACAAAGGTCAGCCACTGTCCGGGACACGGCGTAACCCACAGGCTGTCAGGCTCTCTGCGCAGCCTGCATGGACACGTCGCGTGCCCAGAGGTTCTTCCCTTTGGCGCGGCAGTGACCGCCTCACGGAGCACAGGCTCTATTAATATTTTACCACCAGATTCCACTCTGTCCTCAAACTGTTTTGCAAGCAACCCGGATCAGACACGGTGTCTCCCCAAATTAAGATATAAATGTCAACAAGAGGCACAGCAACAAAAGCATAACGTGCATGCCCGACAAGGATGAAGAGAATTTACGTGCTTTTGTTCCCACCAACCCCTTCCCGTGCCATGTATCTACAACATCCTTTTCTCCACCCGAGGAAGAAAACAACAAAATACTTGGGAGTTTTCGTATCATCATTATTCAAACAGTGATGAGGTAGCCAGAAACACAGGATAAATGCTGAGTTCTCATAGCAACACACCTCTATGAGTAAGGAGATTAAACTCTTAAATTGTGTTCCTTCCTCAAGCCTCCAGCATTTGCCAGTCTCACAACAGCTGTGAGAACTAGCATCAAGCACCCAAACCATTTCTCACCGTCATACCAAACTAGAAACATCTGGTTTCGGCCTGAAGCAGTACCTCCTTAGCACATGGGTTACAATCTAACGAGAAATGGTTACACATACGCACAAACACACCACCCAAAAAAAACTTACTTTCATTTTTCCATCTTCCTGTTGCTGTCAGCTGCTTCAGACCAAGCCCTCCCATGCAATGCAAACAAGGAAACACATCTTAGTGTTTAAGCTGCAATTCTTTTGTTCAAATAACATGGCAGCTAAAAACATCCTTTCCTCTTCCCAGCAGCAACCTCTCATTGCGCTCACTTATGCAAGGCACCCTTTATTCATCCAAGAATGGTAATGACTATCCAAGTGCTAAAATCCAGTATTCAGCACAGACATCACAACCGTAAGAAATTCCCTAAGACATCTTCAGTATTCAATTTTGAGTATCCCGTGGGGCAGAGGGAACCCAGTTGATTTCATTTTTCCCTCCAAGTACCTCAGTTTGGGAGCTTTCAGCATTTGTTTCATTCCGCCCAAGACTACCACACTGCACAAACAAGCAACCACCAGTCTCAATGTACAGACTTTTCTGTTTCTTTTCTTCTTTTTATTGCACTAGGTCCCGTGGCAGGAAGGTAATAACTGACCAGAGCAAAGGACATGTTTACAGTCTCCAGCTTTCATTTGTTCCAGTATACACACAGCCCAGCAAGAGTAAAGCAAAGCAGGGGATTACCATGCAAAGGGACACCAGCACCTCTCCAGCGCTGAAGATCAATAGTGTAATGTGCTTTGGCACATCACACCATTTACCTTCACACATAGAAACTGCTTTAACTTCTTCCTCATGACCTCATGCCTTAAGATCAGGCTTCTAACATATTGGGGTAATTTTTTCCCAGCTAAGGCTTAAACAGGCAGTGTCTTCCTCCTAGAAAATTAAATGAACAGGCAAAACCATGCTGCCCAGTCAAGAAATTCACGGCTTGTAGAATTTGTTCAATCTTTCACACTCGGGTATGATTTTCAATTCTAGGAGAGCTTTGTTACGAACCAACATGCGATCATCACATGCCCGTATTGATGCGTGTGTCCATGCCAATAGCTTAAATCACTTGATCTCTGAACAATCCTATGACTCATGACATATGCATCCCATAATTTATCATGTTTGTGCTATGAAAATGCACCAGAGCAGCATTGCCTCAGCAACATTTACAAGTCACCTTGGCAACAAAGCAGCTTCACACGGCTGCTCTCAGATGCCCGGTCTCAGATGCCCGGCAAAACCTAAACAAGATGGGAGAGAGCTGAAGCACTTCTACTTTACTGTTTGACTTTAATTGCTCATTAATTAGCTAACATGGCTACCTCCCTTACATTGGGCTTTAAAAAAAAAAAAAAAAAAGGCAAAACAGAAAAAAAAACCTAAAAAAAAAAACCAAAAGCCCACCACCTCTTTCACCTTTCTCCAGAAGGCATGATGAAGCTTAAGAAGACTCCTAGTACAGCAAAGACATGCACTGCCAAGTCAGAGGAAAAGTTTAAGGCATCGGGTATTGTGCCTTCATTTGCTTCCAAGGAAGTCTGTACATGTGCGGTACAGCTAGGGAAAAAAAAGCAGTTTCCATCCCATCAGATGCCTCTGTAAGCATCACCTGCCTGTGTTATTTAGCCCTTTGTGGCACTGGTAGATTTAGAGGAGCCAAGGGGCCGAGCAGCTGCCAGGGCCCCGATCGGCTCCAGTGCTCCAAGCCAAGCACGGCTGCGACTGTGCCGAGGCAGCAGCGGGGGAGCCCTGTGAGCTGGCTCCATGCCACAAGCACAGTTTTGGCTGCAGTTTCCTAATTCCCTGCCGGCATCGGGCAGGTGAAGCGCTGGCACAGTGGGGGTCACACCTAACAGCTCACCAGTTTCACTCCTAAATTCCCTGCTCACACAGGCAAAGGCACAGTGTTTCACTTTAAGATAGAGCCCGAAAAACGCTACACAAAACAAGCTGTAACAACTTTTCAAGCAGCAAGATCCTTTGCAGGAGGAGGCAGAAAGGAGAACAGATGAGGCTGCAAACCATCAGCTCGTTCCCGTTCAGGAGCTTTAAAGCCAAAGGCACCAACAGTGTGGTTAGAAATTGAAAGCAAAGAGAAGGCAAGAGGTAAGTAGCCCTGGCTCTTGCTGGGGAAGAGCAGGCAGAACTCATCACCCCTTCACCAGTTACTCAGTGAGAGACGCATTAAGACCGCTGGTGGTTCAAGCCCCAACGGAGAGCATAAGCCACCACAGTAGAGGCATTCAAGAGGTGTGAAACTCGGCTTCCTGATTTATCAGCTGCTATCCCGAGGGGCAGGAGGTAAACCACCACGATAAAAAAAGTTTTACTGAGACCTGAATCTGTACTGGTAAGTATTTGCTGCTGCCCAGGCAGGCAGAGCAGAGAAGGAGCTCCCTCAGCAGAACAGATCTATTCTTTTAGGAGTTCAGACATTCGGCCAAACTCTGAAATACCCTGTTAAGTCAGAGCTAATTAACAGAGGAGAGGAATGAACTAACCTAAGACTGAACATACTTTCCCTGCTTCCAACAGTTATTTAACAGTCTCAAACACATTTTAGCCAGCAGATTCAAGTGCCAGAGACCTCAATAAATGAATTTACAGACAAACCATATCATCAGCCTTTTGCAAGGATGGGGGGACAGTGTTTTGGCACACAATGATGCTCTAATACTCTTCCTCTCCACAGCCCCTCACTGACCTCCCCACGTCCCAAGGAGCACATACATGCCCCTGAGCAAGCCTTCCCTCTCTCTGTTAGTCCCCTGCATCCATCCCTCAACCCCTCAGCCCACCATCCCCCTCTTTGCTGAACCTATCCTGCCCTGCAGCCAGAACTAGCCAGTAAGACTGCTGCTGCTGCTGCTCTTCTAGCTTTCCAGCCCACCCGGGGTGGAATTTAACAGAGGACATCACGAGGGCATCCCAAGTCCTCTGAGGGGCAAGGAAGACTGTGGTGAGGGGGGAAGCTAGCACAGCAGCCTGCCCAGCTCTCAGCTTTAACACAGGGACTACAAAGGCAGCTGTGCCTTCCTCTCCAAGGCTCCCTTGGTATGGCTTAGAGAAGGGAAAGGCCACTCAGCTTCTCCAGGGGCCCAGTCTGCCCCTCCCCACTCTGGTACCCTCTCCAGTTCCACAATGAAAACTTTCCCTTGCTATTTTGCCAGGCTGATTTCTGTTGAGGCTGTTATTCCAGAGACAGCAACACCACAGTAACTTGATTTAGGTGAGCAACTGAGCAAGTACGATTGACCAGCATGCTCTCCGCCAAAAGCATTAACCAAAGACCAGAACAATAATTCAAAGTTATTAAATTGCCTGAACAGAATTTTCTACTAGCCCTACTCATGAATCTCCACCTACGGAAGAGCACACTTAACCACTGAGTTACACAGTGCACACACACACTCATGGTGCAGTCTCCAGTGTGTTTCCTCTTGTTTTGAAATGCTTTCAGTATAGATTTTTTTTTTTTGAGTTGTTCAAAACAAAGTAGCAACAGGAGGAACTGATCCATTCCTTAAATACACAGGTAAAGCAAAAAAAACTGTAGAAACTGATGGAAGCCACATGGTCACCGAGAGTTCAAACAAAACAGAAGTGATTTTTCCTGCATACAGTAAAAAATCCCCTAATACCATTTATTTATTTATTTATTTATTTGAGTTTATCTTACTTTTAGGATGTTGCATTTTCCATAGTCCTCTGACACCCTTCCGCAGCCTAGAGGGAACTGCCAGCCCCATGGGGAATTTCACAGACTCTGCCTGCCTGCAAGAACCTGTGCCACATGCACCTCCCCAGCCACTGCAGCAAGAAAACACCCAGGCAAACTAGCTTCTCATCATTTGAGATTGTTACCATCAGCTTTCATGGATAAGCCAGCCTAGCAGATAATGTCCTTTCCCACTCCCCATCACTCTTCTGTCCTCCATCCTTGATTTGCCTGAAAGCTACAGTATTGGCATCTCCCAGCGTTGCTGAAACTTCAGAAACTTCTTGCCTCCCTCTCTTCCCCCATCTCCTTTCTGTATTTAAAATATAACCTTGGACCTCTGCTTTCACTGGCTGATGTGGCACCACACCAATTAAAAGGAGGATCTCTTTACGGCAGTAACTTAGTTAACTATCTCCTGAAATGCAGGTACAGCGGTAACCAGTAACTTGCAAACCCCAAAACAAAGCACAGAAGGCACCATCTGTGGCAGCTGTGCACCTGCTGAGGCCAAGGCCAGTGACTTTAACCAGCAACACCATGAGAACACACAGATTTGCTTGCTTTCCTGCAAGCTGCCACGGCACAGAGACACATACACGCTTCAGAAAGCCATCTAAATTCGCTTACATCTGTCATTGTCATTTTGGTCAGCAATGGCATCTTCCAGAGCGACAGACTTTGGCTTCTTTTCACTGTTTCCTTTCAAGTTTTCCCAGTCTGCCTGGCTGAATCTGCAGACCTCTGAGTCTTTGGTAGCTGTTTGGCCTTCTCTCTCTTTCATCTCCAACTCTGAGAAGCGCATCATTGCACGCTAGAAAGAGAATTGATATGAAAAAAAAAAGTCTTGCAATAAACACTACTTCATTTACCTTACCTTACATGAAAGCATTTCCAAAGAAAAACTGACTCAAAACCAAAGGTTTCAGATAGATAGCTAAGGGTAGGAGTTTAACACACCTGACTCATAAAACAGTGTTCTAGCATCTTATAAGCAAATAGCCACACAATTCTTTCATATATAAGTATATATATATAAAAGATTATATATAAATGTATATTGTATATAAAACAAAAACATTCCATTTTGGAGGTAAAAAGAGACGAAAACAAAAAGAAATAAAATAAAATAAAAAAAACAACAACACAAAACTGTACAATGAATAAAGACGACCATGGCCCACAAACTTCCCTTTGTGTATTTGGAAATGAAATTTAACTCAAAGGTTTATGTAAGAGTCTAGTAATAAAAATTTGAAGAACTGACCTCACAGTAAGCAGCAGGTAGACATAAAATACTGTCCTCTTGTAATCCTTCCATCTATGTAATTAAAATGGGCACTCAATGGATCATTTAGATAATTTCATCCATTTTTATAAGCATAAACCAATTCTTTTCTTAACAATGCAAAACAATTTGGCTTAACTCATCCCTTCATTAAAAGTAAAACACCCTAAGAATATTCCTACACAATATCTGTCTATCATCCCTCAGCATCAACCTCAATACCGCTCCTACTCTTTCCTACGCGTTCGCTTGGCGCAAAAGTTGCCTGAGACCCGCTAATACATGACTGTGACTCCTCTCCATCAAATGGCACATTTGGCATACTAATCACAACTTCTGGGTATGCTTTGCTAGCTGGCACTACAGGCCAGCTGAGAAATTACAGCCATTGCTAGCGCCAAGGTAACATGCATGCCTGTCCGACTCCCCTCGTAACTGCACAAACATTTCATTAACGTGCATTAACATTTTTATCAGATCTCAGTAAAAGCCCTTAAAAGCTTATTAGCCCGTACATACCTAAAAGCCACACGTACTATTCTTTACATCGCCTCGCTCTCATTAACAGATTTACTTTGCTATTTAAAACCGTTTCTGGAGAGTATGCTCCTAACGAAAAAAAACTTTTGTTTTTCTCCCACCTGCATTGCTTCTCTCAATTTTAAAACTCAACTGTGACTCGCAACAGAGAAATAACGACAAAAAGCGCGGCAGTTGTTGGACCACGCGGACTCACCTGCAACGCGCGCTGCTCCCGGCTGAGCTGGCTGGAGTCGGCGTACAGTTCGGTCGTCACGCACTTGAATCGATCACCTACATAACCGGCAGAGTTTGCGATCCTCTTGGCCAACTTAGACGGCTTGGGCTTCAGTATTTTGCCATCGGCAGATTCTGCATCATCGGCTCCGTCTTTGGTATAGGTCTGGTTGGTGTCGATGCTCGGCGGCGCGGTCCCCATGCAGAATGGCTTCGCGTCCTCCTGCACCTTGCCAAAAGCCAGAGTTGGAGCATCACTCTCGTGAGTGCTTTCCAAGAAAACGGGCGAAGGCTGGACCGCCACTCTCTCTTTAGGCTGGCTCACAGACAAATCTTCTTTCCTTAATCCGAACACTGATGAACTCTGGGCCTGCTTGAAATTATAGGTTTCATGAAGATCGTTATTTCTTCCAAACTCCTCTCTCATTACAATAAAATCTCTGTGCTGCGGCGCCGGCTCTACCTTGTGCTTTGTGGGGTCATTAGTCTGATTACTGCTTTCTGTGGCAAAGCTGGCTTTCGTTACGTTTGCTTCGCTTTTAGCCTCTTGCTCGTCTCGGAGAAGATCCGGGAAGAGGTGTTTGTCGCTTTTTGCCGAGTTTTTATTATGGCCAGAGCTCTGGTGCAATTTCATGCTCTTGTCACCGGGCATTTCGAAGTGCATCTTCCCGCCACTCTCCAGGAGCTCTGGCAACCGGCCCCGCAGAGATGGGTCCTCATATCGGACCCTCTCGTGAGACCGTGACCTTCTTTCTGGCTTCTCCTCCTTATTGATCTCCAGAGCTGAATGCTGCAGCAGCATGGGGTGCACCATCCCCATTTCCAGTGCATTCTGGTAGGTCATAAACTCCCCCCGCCCTGCTGGCAGGCTGTAGGGGAGGCCAGGTTTGGGAGCAAGGTGGGTGGGGTAGAGGCTGCCGTTGGGTAGCAAGACAGGATGTGGATACACATGTCCTTTCCCATGGAGGGTGAGAGGGCTGATGGCTATCCCTTCCGGCACTGGGTACGGGAGGTAACTCCTGGGGTAGGGCAGAGGTGGAGAGCGAAACGCCTCGTTGGGTGGCAGGAAGATGGGGCTGGAGGCCAGGGCAGTCTCACTCGCCTTGAAGTTGGCTTCCTGGCCACAGGATTTGGCCACCTTATTGCTCTGTTTCGCAGGGGTGGCGACGGGCTGCCCGACGTGCTGGATAACCGAGGCAGTGCTCTCCGCAGAGCTCCGGGCCACCTTGGGACAGTCCGCGTTGGCGTTGGGAGCTGGTGATGCTGATGCCGGCCGCCCTCCCGCCGACACCGTCCCCGAAACACTGCCCACAACTGCCTCCGTGCCACCCATCCTGGGGCAGGAGGAGCTCCGCTGCTGCGGGATAACCCAGTCCAGTGCCTTGTTTTTCAGTTGGACATTCTTCCCAGCCTCCTCGCTGGGGCTGGGACCAGGAACAATCCAGGAGGATGGTGCCGTGCTGATAATTTCAGGCCTGTAGATGGGGCAGCTGTTCCCAGGAGAAATGGTTTCTTTCTGAATGATGTCACTGCCGGGCAAGTGCGTCCCCCCTCCTGCTCTTCCATGCACCAGCACTGTTGGCATAATTTTCTTACCATGGTCCGACTTGCCAGCAGTTTCTGCATCAACCACTTTCGCCGACAAGTCCAGGGGTTTGTCAGTGACATCTTTAGTTGGGGTCTGCTTTTCCAGGAGCGGGGGAGACCTGCTGTCTTTCCGGTCATGGCCAGCTTTCCGTGCATGGGGAGCAGATGGTGGGGGTGCCTCACCAGCATCGCTGCCTTTGGGAAGCTTCCCATTGGAGAGGCGAGAGGGTGGAAATTCACCACCGACGTTCACGTAGGGCTTTGGGAGAGTAACAGCGGAGGAGGGAGAGGTGGTGATCCTGGGGAAGTGTTTGTGGAAATCCGTGTAGGCATCCCCCACCTGGGCGGGCAGAGGGAGGCGGGGGGACGGCCGGGGCGAGTGCGGCAGCAGGAGCGCGGGATCTGCCGGTATGTTGGCAGGGGCTGGCTTGGCAGCGGGGACGCGGGACTGCTTGCCGCTCTGGATGTGGGGGTAGGTGTGCGTGTCAACAGGGGTGCCTGGGCTCACACCCATCTTCCACGACAAGCTCTTATCCGGACAGTGCACCAGAGGTGGGATTGCCGGTGAAGCCGAAGCAGTCGAGAGCCTCATGGGTGAAGCCAGTGACGAAGGGATGTGAGGAGCAACGTAGTGGGAGGGAGGCAGGTATAAAAAACGTTCACCATTCGTACATACAGGTGAGTAAGCCAGGTGCTGTGGCAAGCTGTAGGTGGACTGCTGAGGTAGCAATGCCTTGTACATGTTCAACGAATACTTATTTGGTGAGTCAAGGAAAGGGTATATGGCAGGCGTTGCGCCCTCCATATAGGGGTTTACCCAGGGGAGCCTTAGGTAACTAGCACCATTGACACCAAGAGGACTCTGCCTGTCACCCGCAGCTCGGTCCAAACCCAGCGTCTCCCCCGTCGGGACAGAATTTTTTTGTATTCCAGGTGGCGTTTTGTAAATAGCGCTGAAGCCATTCGGGGCTTTTCCAGAGACAGCTGCGCTTTCTACTGCTTCGGGGGGATTAGACTTAAACTGTATCTCTGGATTTCTTTCAGGAGTAAATCCAAGGCCGGCTATCGAACTCGTAGCATCCCGTGATTTTTCCGAGCCAAGTCCGCACAAGCTGGAATAGATACTGGGGACTCTGAGTCCTTCTCGCATGAGGCCAGACCTGTCCATACTCAGAGCTGCGAGACTGTCAATGCGATGTGCTGTAGTCGCATCCACCTTTACAGAACAAGAAGTTTGTTACTTTCACATCTAACTAACACGACTGCCACTCAAGCTACAGATAGATCAGCATTTCAGAAGATAAACAGTAACAACAGAAACATGGTATTTGTTGTGAAAATGTACAGAGACTGGTCACACTTGAAAATGGGAGAAGGGGAACCTAGGGAGCAACATCAGCACCAATCTCTCCATATCCAAAATTCAACAGCCAGAAACAAAGGTGTGAAGACCCAAGCAGCCAGAAGTGGTCCACAGACGATGCTCAGCGGCACCACTTCTGTGTCACAACAGGCTTCTCAGCCCCAGCCCTGCCAGAGCAAGTGCATGTGGGCTGTGGCGTGGATACCAGAAAGAGAAGGATGGAGTGCCTCTCCTCCTCCTCCTCCTCCAGGATCTCTCCCTCCGCCACAGCTCTGCTCCAGGACTCACCACCACATTTCACAGGGTGAGACTTCTGAGGATGCAGCATGAAGAAAGGTCCACCATGGAATTTCTTTCCCAGTTCCTCCCCAGGTACACTCAAAGAAAGGAAAAACCCACCAACTTTGCTGAAACCTTGATGCACTTAATGCTTACATGAACTATTTTTGTTACGTGCCAGTATTCTGCATGGCATTATTTGTAACAGCAAAATTAAGAATCTGACGTCATACAACAACATACACCACAAAGCCAGCATCAAGAGATTAATGAGATAAACAAACAAAGCCCCACTTTCACTCATGTCCCCAAGCCTGCTAGAGCTGCAACAGAAACCTGTTTTAATCATTTCTCCAAATGGATCACATAATAATATTCAGGGGCAGGAGTTGGGGTGGTGAGGACAAGCACAGATTCATCTGCAGCATGAAGCTTTTAACTTCTTACCACACTGTGATTCAGGTGATTTTCTTCCCTCAACTCCAGTCTGCTTTTCGGTGCATCGCCATCATTAACTGGAATTTTCCTATTAAAAAACAGAAACTTACTATTTGAAAACACTCTGCACATCTCAGATCAGTACAAGATCATATCACCTCCATATTGTGATCCCCCTCAAGAAGTACCATGAGATAACGTATTTGTCCTCCTCTGTACTCATGCACAGAGACTACTTTGAAAAGCAAGGACCATTTGAAAACAAGCATAAAGGGTTTTGACACCAAGAACACACCAAGGACATCTCAGAGCGGTCTCTTCCAAAGCAAGTGGTTTTTGTCAAGGTCTTCTCTTTTGCCCCTTGCCCTTTTCTTTTTCCAAGGGGAGAATAACCCATTTTAAATACACCCTGTTCATGTACCACCCATAAACACTGCTGAGGAAAAAAATTAAAACACACATGCTAATATCATATGAACGTCAGCTCTTCCATGCTAAAGAGGGAGCTGCACATCTGTGCTATACCAGTGTTGCAGCACTGGGGCTTGTTATCACAGAAATCACCAATAAAGAATATACCTTAGCGCCAGATTTCAATTCCCAGGGATAAAAATTGCTGACATGCAGGAGAAGGAAAGTTTCAGCATTACCCAAAAGAACTTCTTTCAATCAAAGTGTTTAAAGGCACACCATCACATAGAGCAGATATACAATTTTAGGGCATTTGTTTTTAAAAAGATTTGCCTTTCCTGCAAATAACATGTAAAATTATTACCCCTCAATAACTGTAAGGAAATTGAGGAGGAAGGGTGAGAAAGCAAAGTGAGACACTTGGCTGTTTTCCTTTAGCTCATGTTTGCAAGTAGTATTCCCCGCAAAGACCAAAAAGTTTCCCCAGCTTCTTGAAGGCTTTTCACACAACAGTGAGAACAAGGGTTGAGAAGACAAAAACACTGAAACCACACAAAATTGACACAGAGAACCACAGGCGTATCTGCAGCTTCTGCTCAGCATCATTCTGTTTTTTAGAAAGCTGGGATTTAAAGGAAAAGGACACCAGCCAGTGACTGTGTCACCCCAAGGAAACTATTAAAGGCTGTAATTTTAACCATTAACTGAATTATATTCAAGAGGAAAAAAGGTAGAGGAGAGGAGAAATTCACATGTGGGAGATGGAAAGGCCACTACTGATCCTCTTTCACAGGACAAGCTGTTGGTCCAACGGCAGGGAATGCAAAAGTCACAGGCATGAGGCAGGAGTTTGAGGCAGGAGCCCCCCTGCCACAAAGAGTCCCCACAAGAACACATGCACTATTTGGTTTAAATCCCTTTCATAAATACAAAATAATAAATTAATTGTAAAAGCACCTTTAAGGGCTGCTTTGGGGAGTAATCCCTTTAAAGGGTGTCCCCACTTCACTGACCCAGGTTGCCTGTTAAATAGTAAATCAGAATCTGCTCTGCTGCTCTCAAGAATGTCTTGTTTCTCTCCCCTTGCTCTCCAAGCTGGGCTGATCTCGATGCAAGGTGGCAGCTATCTGCTCCACTACTAGGGAAGCGAGCAAACTCCGAGAACCTCACTCTGCAGAATTACAGTGTGGTTTAACTTGCCAGAAGCTTAAATATTTACCTGTCTTCATTAATTCCACACATGCGGACCCTTTCATTGCTCATCCAACTATGAACGTTGCCATACAGGGGAGTTGCAGAAAGCATGACGTCTTCTTAAAAATCACCGCTTTTCTTCACGGTTTTATATTCTATTAGAAAAAAAAAAAAAAAGAAAAGAAAAGAAAAAAAAGTTGAGCAGATTTGTCTAGGAGGAAGTGCAAACACCACGGCGGAGCAGCCAGCCTCCCTCCGGGTAATTAATAATGAATGCAGGATTGGTGCAGGGAGTGAGCTGCCTCCGTTAACCGCTAAGGGAGATACCCGGCAATAAAGGAGCAAATTGAGGGCATTTATAGGTCAGAGGAGATGGATCTTCTCCCCAGCGCACATCCAGAAAATTAAGAATCATTCCAGGCTATCGACAAATAAAAGTTTCTCCGCAGCCTTTCATTTCCATGAGAAATGACTCAGCTGGTCAAGTACACACCAGCCCCCAAATCCTCATCTTACACAGACTGAACCAAGGAGAGAGACCTCATGGGCCTGGGGGAATATGTGAACTACCCACAGGTGGTCACCAAAGCCCTGTATAAGGAACACACAGGAGCAGGAGAGCATGGCAAGAACAACCACATACCCCGTGTATTCACTACACTGATCGCTGATAAGGCCTTTACACAAGGACTTAAAACTGAAGAGACATTGCTACAGAAGGGATCTAAATAAAAACCTCCCCTTTAGCATCTGCACATGACTAACTTGGAGAAAGGGGTTAAAAATAGTAAGTGGGTTGGCAAGCTCCCCACCCCTTGATTTGATTAAGTGCGGAGCCCTGGTGGCTTCTGCATTGGAGCTGCTGCTGCTGCTGCTGCTGCTGCTGCTGCTGCTGCTGCTGCTGCTGCTGCTGC